>NC_061846.1:13265474-13285474 GCF_019202785.1 Penaeus chinensis | reverse complement strand
TATATATACATATACATGCATACAAACAAAGCCCTCCAAGGAAATCCTGCACCCTGAGGCTACATGGTGGGGGGATGGCCCCCCCCGGCCCCCAGTCTTCCTCCTTGGGAGGCTTGCCTGGTTGTGCCGAGGCGTCGCCCGGCCAGAGGCCCACAAATGGGGTCAATCTGTGGCGAGCGTGCTGTGTAGCGGCCTAGAACATCGTCAGTCTCTTGGAGGATGATCGACTGCCTTTGTTGTCGGGCGAGCTGGGGAGGCTGGGGATTGCCATCGCTGCTCTCTCTAAGGTGCGACGGCCTGATAGTGGAGAGACCAAAAGGGAGGTTTATACCTACTACTGGTAGGTAGTAGGCAATGGTGGGCGGCTGAGGAATGGAAGTGGCTGTCTCTGACCGCTTCCGTTTCTCAGTGAAGAAGGTTACCCCTGTTGGCGAGGACATTCTGCTTGTGAGAATGAAGCATACTTTGGGCTTCATACTTCTAGTGGCAATTCACGCTCCTACTGAGAGAAGTGGGCTCGAGAAAGAGATGTTCTACACCAAACTTGACTCTGTAGTGGATAAATGTCCCCAGGGGGGACACCCTCATGGTCTTGGGGGGCTTCAATGCGGTCACTGGCATTGAGAAGGGCAGTCTCTAGGCTAAAGAGTGGGAAGGCTGCTGGTGTCTGTGGGATTGCTGCGGAGTTGTTGAAGGCGGGTGAAGAACCCATGATCTGTGGCTTGCATGCAGTACCATTCCTCCAGACTGGAAAAGGGGCTTTGTCATCCCTATCTGGAAAGGGAAAGGGGACCAAAGGGACTGTGGCAACTACAGAGGCATTACATTGTTCAGCATAGCAGACAAGGTCCTCGGTTATCTGCTTTTGGTGCGAATGCGCAACCACCTTTTACGAGCACAGAGACCTGAGCAGTCTGGTTTTACACCTAAGAAGTCAACTGTAGACCGTATCATAGCACTTTGTGTCCTTGCAGAACGCCGCCTTGAGTTTCAACAAAGTATGCTTGCAGCTTATGTTGATCTCAAGAAGGATTTTGACTCAGTGCACCGGGAGTGTCTCTGGAGCCTACTGGGTCTCCATGGGATCCCCCCTGGGATTATTGGTTTACTGACTGGCCTGTATACAGATACCGAGAGTGATGTCAAGTGTGGGGAGGGCATCTCTGCCTTTTTCCCGGTATCTGACGGGGTGAGATGTGTCCTGGTCCCAACCCTTTTCAATACTTGTATGGACTGAATACTTGTCAGTGCTGTGGACTGTAGTTCATGTGGGGCATCAATTGGTAATTTCAAGGTCACAGACCTTGACTTTGCCGATGATGCAGTGATTCTAGCAGAGACAATGGAGGTCCTGGAAGTAGCTCACGAGGCGCTGCAAGAGGAGGTGAAGCCGTTGGGACTCTTGGTCAACTGGACCAAGATTAAGGTTCAGGAATTTGGGGATTTGTTGAATGTCGATATTCAGTCAATCTATGCCTGTGGCGAGACCACTGAGGTCTTGGATAGCTTCACTTATCTTGGTAGTGTAGTGCAGAGCGACGGAAGTTCCGACCGGGAAGTCACTCGACGACTCGGTCTGACCTACGGCGTTATGGACTCACTCAATTGGAGTAATTGGCACTGTAGGTATTTGACTAGGAGGACTAAGATCAGGCTCTTCAGGGCACTGGTGATCCCGGTCTTACTCTATGGGTGTGAGATCTGGACACTGAACAGTGCTCTTGTAGTGACCCATACCAAGCCAGCCGCGCCGGAGCTCGTAGAATACCAGTCTCCCCTGAATTTAGATACCGATATATATATATATATATATATATATATATATATATATATATATATATATATATATATATATATATATATATATATATATATATATATATATATATATATATATATATATATATATATATATATATATATATATATATATATATATATATATATATATATATATATATATATATATATATATATATATATATATATATATATATATATATATATATATATATATATATATATATATATATATATATATATATATATATATATATATATATATATATATATATATATATATATATATATATATATATATATATATATATATATATATATATATATATATATATATATATATATATATATATATATATATATATATATATATATATATATATATATATATATATATATATATATATATATATATATATATATATATATATATATATATATATATATATATATATATATATATATATATATATATATATATATATATATATATATATATATATATATATATATATATATATATATATATATATATATATATATATATATATATATATATATATATATATATATATATATATATATATATATATATATATATATATATATATATATATATATATATATATATATATATATATATATATATATATATATATATATATATATATATATATATATATATATATATATATATATATATATATATATATATATATATATATATATATATATATATATATATATATATATATATATATATATATATATATATATATATATATATATATATATATATATATATATATATATATATATATATATATATATATATATATATATATATATATATATATATATATATATATATATATATATATATATATATATATATATATATATATATATATATATATATATATATATATATATATATATATATATATATATATATATATATATATATATATATATATATATATATATATATATATATATATATATATATATATATATATATATATATATATATATATATATATATATATATATATATATATATATATATATATATATATATATATATATATATATATATATATATATATATATATATATATATATATATATATATATATATATATATATATATATATATATATATATATATATATATATATATATATATATATATATATATATATATATATATATATATATATATATATATATATATATATATATATATATATATATATATATATATATATATATATATATATATATATATATATATATATATATATATATATATATATATATATATATATATATATATATATATATATATATATATATATATATATATATATATATATATATATATATATATATATATATATATATATATATATATATATATATATATATATATATATATATATATATATATATATATATATATATATATATATATATATATATATATATATATATATATATATATATATATATATATATATATATATATATATATATATATATATATATATATATATATATATATATATATATATATATATATATATATATATATATATATATATATATATATATATATATATATATATATATATATATATATATATATATATATATATATATATATATATATATATATATATATATATATATATATATATATATATATATATATATATATATATATATATATATATATATATATATATATATATATATATATATATATATATATATATATATATATATATATATATATATATATATATATATATATATATATATATATATATATATATATATATATATATATATATATATATATATATATATATATATATATATATATATATATATATATATATATATATATATATATATATATATATATATATATATATATATATATATATATATATATATATATATATATATATATATATATATATATACCGCGCACGCACGTGGAGGATGATGTATTTTTATGTATATTTATTGCTTTTATGATTTTAACTTTATTCTTTGTTTCAACTTTGTTTATAACAGAACGAAAGCCATTTTCTTTGTTTTTTTTTTACTATTCATTCTTTTTTTAAAAGCTGGTAAGAGTTTGCCTCCCTTTTTTTATGATTAAAGCTTTAAGGGTTTTTAAAGAAAAACTTTTATAGGGAGTAAGGGTTTTAACCCAAGCCACTACTTCAATAAGCCAACTTTTTATCGACGGAACCTGCCACGCCATCTAGGGGGGGGGGGGGGAACTTGGCTAGTTCATTCCCGAGCTACTTACTAGCCCATTCATTAGATCCTTGCTGGGGGTCGGCTATATATAGCTCGGGAATTGAGCAGGGGATGCAGGGGGTCTAGGTTCTAAGAGCGGCCGATGTTCACCTGGCGGAAGCTCTGGGTGTAATTTTTGGTTTCCCTGCGGTCGCAAGGACACGGATTTTAACGGCAGTAAGGTGGGATTGTTTAAGGTTTTCCTTGTTTATAATAGAAGCAGAGTGTATCTTTTTATATTTTTTTTGTCGTTTTTAAGTTTTATATTACAGTAAATGTTTGATTTCATGTTTTTGGTCTTTATAAATGTGTTTTTAATTCGTGAGTGAAATTCCTCTTTTTTACTTAACCTATTTTAAGAGACAAATGATGCCATAACTTGGCTACCTGTGACAAGTAATTGACAACCTTCTATCAGCCCTTAAGGCTGACACGCACTCCCCTCAGAGTTAAACACGCTTACCATACAAACTCTTGTTGAGTAAGGTCATTTTTCCTTTTCTTACATACATGCTTTCCTTTTTATCTTTTTACACCCTTCTACACGCCTTCCCCTTTCGGTACATATATTGTTCCTGGACGTACTAACCAGGTGGTGGCAGCGCTAATGACCTAATTAGCAAGAGTAATTAGTCCATCACTACACTCTGACTCCTTTGGAATTGAATGTCTTTGCAGAATCATTGGGTATACCTGGAGGGACCATGTGTCCAATCAGAGAATACTCTGTGAGACTGATTCAAGACCTATTACCAGCGTGATACGAGAGCCAACTTCAGCTCTATTGCCATGTGGCTCGTTTTCCTGGGGAAAATCCGGCTTATAAGGCCATCTCCGAGAGGGTTGATCCAGTCAGGAGAAGACCAAGGGGAAGGCCTCGGAACTCATGGCTGAAGCTAGTCGATCAGATCTGCCAAGATGTGCTGGGGGTGGGAAGAAATGCTACATGGAGGTTTGCGCGAATGGACCCCAGGAGGTGGAGGCAAAGGTTGGGCGCGACAAAGCAGTGCCATGCGTATTCCCCCTTATGATGATGATGATGTATATATGTGTGTGTGTGTATATATATATATATATATATATATATATATATATACTTATACTTATTATAAAACTTATAATAAAAAACATATATTGTTAATAATAATGATATTAATGATAATAGTAATAATGATAATGATAATAATAATAACCATAATTATCATCATCATCATAGTGATAATCGTAATGACAATGATTATAATTATAGTAATTATAATAATGATAATGATGATAATAATAACAATAATAATAATGATATTATTGATAATAATGATTATGATGATAATAATAATGATAATGGTAATAATAATAATAATAATAATAATAATAATAACAACAAGAATAATGATAATGATAATAGCACTGAAGATGATAATGATAATAAGGATAATAATATAATTATGATAATAATAATGATGATGATAATAATAAAGAATATAGTAGTAGTATCAATCATCATTAGTAATACTCTCGTTATTATTATTATTTTCATTATTATCGTCATTATCATTATTATCATTATTATCATTATTAACATTATTATTACTATTATTATTACTAATATTGTTATTATTATTATAACTATTATTATTGTTATCATTATTATTATTATTATTATTATTATTATCATTATTATCCTCATTATTGTCATTATAATAATGATGATAATAATAGTAATAATAATTATCATTATTATTATTATCACTATTATCATTATCATTAGTGCAATTATCGTTATCACTTTCAATTGCTATCATTATGATTTGCACTCATTTTTATGTGCTATTATTACTATTATTTTATTGTTATCTTATAATTATTTTTATCTCTATTATTACTAATATTGCTGTTATTGTTTTGTTAATGTTATTTTTATCAGTATTATTAATGTTATCATTATCATGATTATTATTATCACTGTTGTTATCATTATCATTATTATTATTATGATTGTCGTTATTATTATGATTGTCATTATCATTATTATTATTATTGTCATAATTGTTATTATAATTTTTATCAGTTTTAATGTTATCAATATTATCATTATTGTTATTATCATTGTCATTATTATTGCTATCATTATCATCATTATTATCATAATTTTATTTTTATTATCACTCATTTTAATTGTTGTTTTTATGATTATCATTATTGTTATTATTATCATTGCATAATCCTTGTTATCATTATCAATATATTATCATTATTGCTATTTTTATAATTATTATCCCAATCATTATTGTTATTTTTATCATTATTATTATCCCTATCATTATAATTATTATTAATTTTACCTTTTTCTATAATAATAATGTTATCACTATTAGTAGTACCATTATTAATAGTAGCAGTAATAGTAGCATATTTTTACTATTAATATTATCATGATCATCATTATCATTATTATAATTTTTATCAGTAATATCTTTATTATTATTGTCATGGTTATTACAGTTATTATCAAACTTATTGTAATCATCATTACTATCATTATCATTATCACTATCGTTATTACTTTCATTATTATTATTGTCATCACTATTCTTGTCATTACTACCAATTGAAGAATCATTTCTTTATTATCACAATTATTATTTCCCGGAGAGGAGCTGTACTAGTAGTACCATGATTATTGTCATTATCAATATCAGTGTCATTATTATCATTACTACTATTATTATCATTAGTAGCACCAATAGTAGTATTTTCATAATTAAAGAAAAAACTTAGGCAACGAAATCAACTCACTTGCCATTAGCGATGATGGCTAGAATAGTCTATTAGAGATGAACTGTGCAGTATCTCTTTCTGAAAAGCTGTTGCCAGATGGTTGGTGTAAAGAGAGTGTTTTGCATGTAGCAATGATGTTGCCGTGGAACGCACGGAAAATTCTATCAGGAGGCCTTTGTTCGTTTTCATATAATTTCTGTTTCCGATCCAGCTGTCATTATTATATTGGTACAAACGGAGAGGGGGAGAGAGAGAGAGAGAGGAGGGATGGGCATTCTGTAAGTTTACTAAACAATTCGCCCCTTCCTTCATCGTTAAGCCGTTTTCACATTGTGTACGGTTTCCATGCCTTGTAGTTAGCCTACCGATTCCACAACCACAGGGATCTATGGGGAATATCCGGCTTCATCCGACTGAGTACCAGTGCTCTGCCAAAGGACCGTTTACATGAGGAGTGACGATTACTTCTTCTGGCTATTTCATTTCGACATACTGAATTGAAGCTAAATAGAAATCATGAACATCACTACCAATTCACGAGTGATTATCATGTCAACGTTTCACTCATCAAAATTTCTGTTCATCTTACATGTGTCAGTTAGATTCTGAAATCTAAAATGGTAATAATCGGTTCATACCTACTGGAGGGACTAATGATTTATAGAGTGACTTATAGACAGGTAGCCGATTAGCCGATTAGCCGATTCTACTATATATATATATATATATTGTTACTGCAGGGACAAAATGTGTACTTAGTTAAAACAATCAGTTCCTATGCTTTGTGATATTACTAACACAAGATAAGTATGAAATAGATAAGTATACCCTCATATCGTTTTCTAAAGTATACGACATCTATAGGGAATTTCCATAACTAATCTGGGATAACATTGGTAGCCATTTTGTTACTCAGAGAAGCCAAGTGAGGTGTCTGAGTTTAAAGGAAACAATTGGGAAGTAATTGGGATAAAATGAATGGTAATGAATTGCATGTAAAGAGAAGAAATCAAGATGTATCCAAGATGCAATAAAGTGCCATAAAAATCACCCACGCGTTTCCAGTGAAACCCACCGGTCCTTGGCTCTCTGCTACAGTTAAACTCAGAGCCTCCTCAGAACAGCAGTTAAAAATTCAAGATATGTATGCAGAATAACAGTCTCAAGATTTTCTGCATCTACTAGACTCAAGACCTACTGTATGCAGCAGTTATACAAGTTAGTGAGGATGCTCATGAGAATTGGATTCACATCTATCAACCCATCTTGCAAAATAGTTCAAGGTCAAGAAGGATAGAAGAACGGTGTGAATGTTCGTGAGATTCCGAAAGCAAGAGGATAACCTATGCAATCACTGGAGATCTCTGCTCTTTAAAGAAGCTCTTCATGTCTACAGGCGTCGCCAAAGGCTAGTGAACTTTTGACTAATAGGTACAAATTTGAGTTTAAAGTTCCATATAGGTCAGTAGCCAAGTAATAGTTGTAATAATGAGTGCTACTGAAGAAGCTGTAGGTGACAAACCTCAGGTAACTGAGGCTAGTGAGACAATGAAGGGTGCTAGGAAAAAGGTTTTAACAGAAAAAGGGCGTGAGTATCAAATAACACAGCATACAAAGAGGTTATCATCTGCTAGGCTAGCATGGAGAAAGGTATTATCAGAGATATTATCAAGTCTTGATAGTGTTGTATGTTTGGATCAACTTAATGTTTGTAAAAAGGCAGAGGAGTTACAGTTTAAAGAAGTTATAAATGCCTTTAACTTACTAATGGAAGTAGATCCAAGTTCTCAGGATGAATTGTTACAGGAGTTAAAAATTGAGACTGAGGAGCACAATAATTGTATGCATAAAATTGAGAGTAAAATGCATGAGTTAAAACAAGAAACAAATTCAGTAAATTCACAAAATAGTAGATCATCAAAGCATTCCCATTCTACAAAGAGATCTATGCATAATGTTACACAGAATGAAAGGTTACAGGCAGAATTAGCTAAGCTACAAATTGAGCTACAGCTTTATGAAAGGGAAACAGAGTATCAAATGATCTTAAGAAAACATAAGAGGATCTTGAAAGAAAAAGAATATGAGTACAAAAGATTTCTAGCTATGAGAAATAGGCTTGCATCTCAAGAAGAAATAAAGAAAGCCAGTCTAGAAGACATTCAGTTAGAATTGTCTAAAAGTAAAGATTTAGATGATAGTAAAGAACATCTTCACAAATATTTTGAATCTATTGATAAATTTACAGAGATTGAGAAATCAAATCCTAATTTACCAAAACAAGAAATGGCTGCTGAGGATGTATCAGGTATGGGTGAATTAGAGATAGAGGTGTCCAAATTAGAGAATACTTTCTTAAAAGCAAGCCCAGAGCTTAAGCCACAAGCCAAGAGTTTTGAGCCAAAAAGAGAGTTTAAAGATTTGAATGCATCATTTGGGCAAGATAGATCAAGTCAAGTTATAGACATAAATGTATTTAAAGATGTGGTAAATATTTTATCATCTAATAGTAAAAGTGAATTGCCTAAGCCAGAACCAGAAATTTTCAGTGGAGATTTATTGGAGTTTCCAACCTGGCTTCAACCTTTGAGATTATTATAGAGTCAAGAGTTACAGAACCTGCAGAGAAACTTTTCTATCTAGGTCACTATACTAGCGGGGAAGCTAAGGATGCTATTAGAGGACTTCTACGTGTTACCAAAGAAGAAGCTTATCTTGAAGCTAAAAGTATATTAATGGATAGGTTTGGTAATAAGTTTATTGTGGCAAATGCTTTTAGAAGGAAATTGAGTGAATGGCCAAAGATTTCAAATAAAGACTTCTTAAAGAATTGCTTAACAGTAGTGAAAACGACAGACTACCTTAATATTTTAAATGATCCTCAAGAAAATAGCAAAATGTTACAGAAGTTATCCCCAGCTCTTATAGATAGCTGGAATTCTATAGTTTACAGATGGTTTGCATGTGATACAGGTTACCCTCCATTTTCATTTTTTTGTGATTTTATAGAAGTGGAGGCAAAGAAAGCTTGCAATCCAATTTCATCATATAGTGCAGTAATGGCAATGAATCAGAGTCATAATATCAATGTTTCAATAAGTAGTAAGAAGGGTAAACCAGAAATAAACAAATTTGGGACAAAAAGGTTTGTAACTAACTCAACAGGTGTAAAAGAAACAGAGGTACATAGAGATGACAAAGGACAGAGTCCAGAGAAACCATATTGTAACTTTTGCAAGGCTGATCATGATCTTCATAAATGTAAAGGGTTCAATGGACTTGATAATAAGGCAAAATTTAAATATGTCCAAAAATCATTTCTTTGTAGGGGTTGTTTAAAACATGGCCATATTATCAAAAAATGCAAAATAAAGAATATGTGCACAGTATGTAAGAGACGTCATCAAACATCTCTTCATGAGGCTATACTCGAAAGAATAAAAGAAAGGGAAGCCTTACTCAAAAGGTATAAAGAACAAGAAGCTGGAAAAACAGTAACATTGTCAAATTAAATTAATATAATTGAAGACAAGGTAAACTCCAACAAAGTTGATGAGGAACTCAAAGATAGTGCAGTTTCCAATAAAATAAAGATATTGAGAAAGTCAGAGGATATGATGTATTCCATGATAGTACCAGTATGGATACACCATGAAAGTAACATAAGTAAAAAGGTGTTGGTTTATGCATTATTAGATGAACAATCAGATGCATGTTTTATTAAAGAATCCACCTTGAATGGGCTGAACATTCTAGGCTCCAAGGTACACCTGAAGTTAACAACAGTGACATGTGAAGAAACAATTGAAAATACAAAGACTAAAGGGCTAATAGTATGTGGTAAAAGCCAAAAGATAGAGGTTGCACTTCCAGCCACTTATTCACGGAAGAATATACTAGCCAGACATGATCAAATTCCGAGGCCAGAAAGTGTAGAAGGATGGCCTCATTTACAGAGAATAGCAAACGAATTAATGCCATATGATAGAAGTGTTGAAGTTGGGCTCCTGATAGGTTTAAATTGTATTCGTGCCATCAAACCGAGGGAGTTAATTCCTGGGAAAGATGGCGAGCCTTATGCAAGGATAACTTTGCTTGGTTGGAGTATAATAGGGAGAGTCAGTGGTGATTGTCAAGATACAAGTGACTCAGATTCAGTCCTAACTAGCAAAGTAATAGTCAATAAGGTTATCATTAATGGTGATACAAAATGTAGATTTTTTTTACTCACCAACTAAAGTAAAAGAAATAAGTGATTTTGCACAACTTAGAAAGTTATTTGAGCTTGATTTCAGTGAAAGGGAGACAGGAAATGTTCCTTTTTCGTATCAAGACAAGATTTTCTTGAGAAAAAGGAAAGATGGAATTCATCAACTAAAAGATGGGCATTATGAGTTCCCACTCCCTCATATAGATGATAAAGTCAAGTTTCCTAATAGTAAAGAAATAGCATTGTGTAGGTTAAGGAGTCTAAAGAGGAAGCTAAAGCAAAATAATGATTTTCTACAAGACTATGTTGCATTTATGAAAGATCTCATAAACCAAGGCTATGCAGAAGAGGCACCATGCTAGGGTCTAAACTTCAACGATGGAAGAGTATGGTATATACCACATCATGGTGTGTATCATCCAAAGAAACCTGACAAAATTAGAGTAGTTTTCGATTGCAGTGCTGTGTATAAGAGTGAATCACTTAATTTGAATCTCTTACAAGGTCCGGATCTGACAAATAACTTAATTGGGGTATTGTGCAGATTTAGAAAGGAACATGTAGCAATTGCATGTGATATAGAAGCAATGTTCCACCAAGTAAAGGTAAAGCCTGATCACAGAGACCTACTCCGCTTTCTGTGGTGGGAAAATGGAGATCCTGATTCAACAATCAAAGAATATAGAATGACAGTGCATTTATTTGGGGCTACATCTTCTCCAAGTGTAGCAAGTTTTGCACTGAAAGCTGCTGCTGATGATTATGCAGGGCAATGTGGAACAGAAACTGCTTCCTTTGTTAAAAATGAATTTTATGTAGATGATGGTTTAACATCTTTACCTACAACTGTAGAAGCCATATCTTTAATCAGAGATAGTAAAGCATTATGCTCGAAAGGTGGCTTCAAATTGCACAAGTTATTGTCAAATAAGAAAGAAGTTCTAGAAGCAATAAGCTTAGAGGAAAAGGCTATAAGTTTAAAGAATTTAGACCTCTCTAGTGAAGCCTTTCCAATAGAGAGAACTTTAGGAGTAGAATGGTGCATTGAATCAGACACATTACAGTTCAGAATTAGTATTAATGACAAACCAATAACTAAAAGAGGTATATTGTCAACAGTGAGTTCTGTTTTTGATCCTATGGGTATGGTCTCACCCTTTATATTGATTGGTAAAAGAATACTTCAAACCTTGTGTCAAGATGGAGTAGACTGGGATGATGACATATCAGATGACTTGAAACAACAATGGAGAAGATGGAGAGATGATTTGATTCAGTTGAAAGAGTTAAAGATTCCTAGGTGCTACAAGCCTGACGAATTTAGAAAGGTCAAATCAATTGAACTGCATCATTTCTCTGATGCTAGCCAGAATGGTTATTGACAGTGCTCTTATTTAAGGCAAGTAAGTGAGCAGGGACAAGTTCATTGTGCACTTGTCATGTCAAAGTCTAGAGTGACACCATTGAAGCCTATAACTGTTCCTAGGTTAGAACTAACAGCTGCAGTTGTAGCCGTTCGAATTAGTTCTATGTTAAAGAGAGAGTTAGGTTACCAGGAACTAAAGGAATTCTTTTGGACTGATAGCAAAGTCGTACTTGGCTACATTTCAAACGAAGCAAAGAGATTCCATGTGTTTGTTGCTAACCAAGTGCAGCATATTAAAGACCACTCCTCTATGGAACAATGGAAATTTATTGAGTCAGCTCAAAATCCTGCTGACACTGCTTCACGTGGATTGTATGTAAAGCAACTGATTGAACATTCTCTATGGTGGAATGGACCAAACTTCCTCTGGGAACCTGACTATAATGCTAATCCATCATTTGTAAATGTAAATGTACAAGAGAATGATCCAGAGGTCAAGAAAATTTCGTCATATAAGACCCAAACCAAAGAGAGCACTTCAATTCTTCCAAATCTTGAATATTTTTCTGATTGGCACAGGGCAAAGAAGGCTGTTGCATTATGTTTACGCCTTCAATGTAAATTCAAGAACCCTGGGAGAGCAACAGTCAACAAAGAACTGACTGAAAACAAAGAATCCAAATACACGTCACCTAGTGTAACAGAACTTGTGGAAGCTGAAAATGAAATCATAGGGCAAGTCCAAAATGAAGCTTTCCAAAAGGTGAAACAAGATTTACAATGTGCAAATAACGACCATGGAGATGCCAGTAAAAGAAACAAAACCTTAAAGAAAACAAGTTACATTTACTCACTTGATCCCTTCAGAGATAAAAATAACATCTTAAGGGTAGGTGGCAGAATGAGACATGCCGAATTTGCTGCAAGCAATAAACATCCAGTAATTCTGCCAAAGGACTCACATATAACAGAAATGATAGTGTGTCATTACCACCGGAAAGTCCATCACCAAGGAAGAGGAATAACATTGAATGAGTTAAGGGCATCTGGTTATTGGATCATTGGAGGTTCATCAGTGGTAGGTAGACATATTTCAAGATGTGTCATATGTAAAAGATTGAGAGGCACATTTCAAGAACAGAAAATGTCTGATTTGCCACCAGAAAGACTTGAACCTGCACCCCCATTTACCTACTGTGGGGTAGATTACTTTGGACCATTCTTTGTTAAAGAAGGTCGCAAGGAGGTCAAGAGATACGGTGTTTTGTTTACTTGTATGGCTTCAAGAGCAATCCATCTAGAAACAGCAAATACACTGGAGACTGATTCATTCCTCAATGCATATAGACGTTTCATAGGAAGACGTGGCCCAGTTCGTCAACTCAGATCAGATCAGGGCACAAATTTTGTTGGGGCTAAAAATGAACTTCAGCAATGCTTGCAAGAAATGGATCAAGATAAACTAAAAGGGGAGCTTTTAAAAGAGAACTGTGACTGGATTACATTTGAAATGAATATTCCTCACGCCAGTCATATGGGTGGAGTATGGGAAAGACAGATCCGTTCCGTGAGGAATATACTAACAGCTTTATTATACTATCATGGAAGACAATTAGATGATGAGTCACTCAGAACCTTTATGGTTGAAGCAGATACCATCGTGAATAGCTGACCCCTGACAGTTGACAACATCAGTTCTCAATATTCATTAGAACCATTAACACCAAATCACTTGTTAACAATGAAAACAAAGGTTGTGCTACCGCCACCTGGAACGTTCCAATCTTTTGACCAGTATTCAAGAAAGAGATGGTGAAGAGTTCAATATCTTGCTAATGAATTTTGGAATAGGTGGAGAAAAGAATATGCTCAATCGCTTCAGTGCAGGAACAAGTGGCCTTCAGTTATTAAAAATGTTAAGGTAAATGATATTGTCATTGTAAAGGAACAAAATTTACCAAGGAATTCTTGGAAACATGGTTGTGTATCTGAGGTTATGCCAAGCAAAGATGGTCTTGTAAGAAAGGCAAGGATAACAATGGCTGATTCCTCGCTTGACGCATTTGGAAGACGAACGAAAGCAGTCGTTAATCTTGAAAGACCAATCCACAAACTCATATTGTTAGTTGAATCATAGTGGAAGTGGGGTGTCCCCGCCAAAGAGCCTATTTAAATATCAAAATTGTGCCAACAATTCATAGTTCCTCAGTAGTATAGATATCAATTCCACATTTTGCTCATTTAAGTACAATGTAACTAGAGTTTAAGGTAAACTGTTTATACAATTTAGGGGAGCCATGTTACTGCAGGGACAAAATGTGTACTTAGTTAAAACAATCAGTTCCTATGCTTTGTGATATTACTAACATAAGATAAGTATGAAATAGATAAGTATACCCTCATATCGTTTTCTATAGTGTACGACATCTATAGGGAATTTGCATAACTAATCTGGGAAGACATTGGGAGCCATTTTGTTACTCAGAGAAGCCAAGTGAGGTGTCTGAGTTTAAAGGAAACAATTGGGAAGTAATTGGGATAAAATGGATGGTAATGAATTGCATGTAAAGAGAAGAAATCAAGATGTATCCAAGATGCAATAAAGTGCCATAAAAATCACCCAAGCGTTTCCAGTGAAACCCACCGGTCCTTGGCTCTCTACTACATATATATATATATATATATATATATATATATATATATATATATTTGTGTATATATATATATATATATATATATTTGTGTGTGTGTATATGTATTGAAGGCCATCATCAGTCCAAATCGACTAAGGCATTATTGTCTCTACCCACTCCCATATATGTAGAGTCAGTGCCTGGGAGAAAGAATGTGAGGAGCAAGCTGTTTCCCATGCAGCATAATCCCTATATTCACGCAGCTGATGGATCCAAAGGGACCGATATGGCTCCGGATTTTTCCTCAGTGTTGACTTCCGAAGTCTTTTACATCATATAGACGCCACTAAGCAATGGATTGTTTTGAATAGGGTGAACTCCCATAGCCTTTGACCATGCACAGACTGAACTACAATGAAGCAGTTGTTTTAAGGTGATCTCCCATAGCCTTTGACCATACACGGGCTGAACTACAAGGCAGCAGTGGGTCACCACTATCGGATCAAAGTAAGACTAAGACAATATTTGCAAATCCGTGCGTGTGGCACGTGTATATCCGTGCATTCATACACGCACGCAACGGAGAACGAACGACGCAGGAAGTCAGTCTCTCCATCCAGGTACTGGGGGTCACAGATGCAGAGGGCGCGGAGGAACAGCGAAGTGACAACCTCTCTTTACATGGAGAGGATGGTATGAGAAGAAGTGTTTATTGTACATACCACTGCACATACCACTATGCATAGGCTTCCTATATATTGAGAAGAAGAAGTGGTCAGCAGAGTGATGTACTAGGGTGTCCAAGAAGGGCAGCTTGTTTTCAACCTCTCATTCTACCTTGAAACGTATGGAAGGAGTTCAGCTTGATCAGGAAGTCCGAGAACAGGGCAAGGTCATGAGGTCAGAGCAAAAACGTCGTCAACATACCTCAGCCAAACCGTTGGACGAAGGGAGATGGAAGGGAGAAGCTGACTCGAAGAATTTCATAAACAGGTTAGCCAAGACCGGAGAGAGGGGAGAGCCCATGCCAACACCGAAGGTCTGGGAGTAGAAGTGACCCTCAAAGGAAAAGGAATTCGACTCCACACACAGACGAATCAGGAAGACATCGGTGGGCAGAGGGAGACGAGGATCCTCTGGGGGGAGCTGCCTCTCAAGGAAAGCGAGGTGAACAGGTAGTCGACATCCAACCTCATCATGGTCGTCGGCGGGACTCAACGGACACGGGAGATGAAGTTCTGAGAGTGGGGGAGATGAGCAGAAGAGAAAGTGCCGAGAAGGGAATGAGGGACTTCGCCAGCCAGGCTGCCAGAGGGTGCGTCACAGATCCCCGGGAAGAGATGATTGGGCGCAGAGGCACGGCTGGCTTATGGGTTCTAGGAAGCCCATAGAAGTGAGGGAGACGAGGGTTGATGACCTTAAACCTTTGGTGGAGGTTCGCCTCTGGGAAACGAGCTGCTATCGCCTTCAGGCGACGGTGGAAAGTAGCAGAAATACATTCACGGGGGTCGCTGGTCAGGGGGGCATATGTTCTTTAAACTGGGCTGCTCTCGCCATGTTCTTGACGCCGCGTTATCCTGGGCATGGCGTACCTTCTACCACGACTCCTCAACTGCCTGTCCTCAGCCTGCCCTAAACTGAGAAGATCTACTCTCTCTGCCACCCTCTCCACACTCTCAACTGCAGGCTGATCTTTCGCCAGGTGAACACTCTCCGTCGTAACCTGGTACACACCAGCCCTCCCTCTTCCTCGAAGGTGAGTACCTATGCAGTTCCTTGTACCTCCTGTGACAAGCAATACTTTGGCTAGATGGGCGCCTGTCTCAACATAAGTATGCAGTATCCAGGATACACTACAACAACGCTCTCTTTTGCCATCAGTGGGATACAGGCCATCAGATGGACAGCGGCGCGAATTCTCTTTCCTTCCGCTGACGTCCACGCCTCCAGACTGGTGGAATCCTCCTTAAGAAAGCTTCTGCCTAATTTCAACCTGAACAGAGGCTTTTCTCCTGCCGACCGTCTCCTCGCTTCCCATATCCTCCGCCTTCTCCCATACGCCGGCCACCCTAAACATAGTCCGCCCGACCCTCCGACCTGATCTGACCTCCCTTCTATCCTCATCTGCCCCGTGTTACCGCGTTGCCTTTCCTCTTTCTCTTTTATACCCCTTCCTCTCCCTTTCCTCTTCAGACCTGAGGATGGAATCCAGGTGGATTCCGAAACTCCTGTCTCACTTTCAATAAATCTAGTTTTACACTGTGGGTGTTTCTACCATATATATATATATATATATATATATATATATATGAATATGTAAAGACCTGGCGTTGTCTTTAAAACAACCATTCATTCCACCTCAGGGCATAGGCCTTACTCAATTCACTATTGAGAGGTTATATGACAGTGTCACCCTTGCCTGATTGGATGCCCTTCCTAATCAACCGCGGTTCGACGCGCTAACACTTATGCCACGGCGGCGACTTCCCCTACGACACCTACGTTTAACTTCTCAAGGCGATATGTCGTTTTCTCAGGCTCGAGCCAGCAATCAGAGCGCTGGCAGTTTTACGACTGCCGCGACGGGGAATTGAGGGTCGGAGTCCAGTGCTCTAACCACTGGACCATATATATATATATATATATTTATACATATATATATGTATGTATATGTCTATACATACATACATATATATACATATATACGTACATACACACACACATGTGTGTTTGTGTATGTTTGTGTGTATGTGCATGTTTCTAAGTGTGTATGTTTCTTCGTGTGGGTTTCTGCGTCTGTGTAAACCGTGGAAATGGATATGTGTATTTACATATCCTTAAATAACGAACGTACCGCAATCATTCACTATTGTAGAAAGCACTGATATCTGCACTAAAAGAGTTACACTAAGTATCACGAGCGTCTCTCAGAATTGGGCAACCGACTGGCCCACTTTTGGCTCGGCTGGCACACTTGGCAGCTCATCTGCCGCGATGATGCAACGTACGCGTTCTGGCTATATGGAGTGCGTGGTCTTGCAGTTTATATCACTTCTTCCCACAGTTCATACATTGCCTTTCTTCTTCATATCCTCCTTTTTTCTCTTTCTCCTTATTTTTCTAATTCATTCACGCCTTTGTCTTCTTCTTTGCCTTCTTCTTATTATTACCATTAGTAGTAGTAGTAGTGTCATTATCGTTATTGTTGTTATTATTATCACCATCGTCATTATTATTATTATTATCACCATTGTCATTATCATTATTGTTATTATTATTATTATTATTATTATTATTATTATTATTATTATTATTATTATTATCATTATTATTATTATATTATTATTATTATTATTGCTATTTATATTATAATCATCATTATTATTCCAATTATTCTACTACTACTACTTAATCCAATCCTCACCTTTCTTCTTCCTCTTCTTCTTCGTTTTTTTATTGTTATTATTCTTTCCCCTATTCCTCGTCTTCATCTTCTTCCTCTCCTTCTAATCCTCCCCTATTTCTTTTTTCTTCTTTATTGTCTTCACCATGTTCTTCATCTTCTCCTAACTCTTCTTTTTCTCCTTCCTCTTTTTCATCTTCCTCTTCATCTTCTTCTCCTTCATCCTTTACTTCTTTATCTCCTTCCTCGTTTTCTTCTTCATCTTCTTCTTCTTCTCATTTGTCTCCTATACTCGTTCTTCTCATTCCTCTTCTTTTCCCTTCTTTCATTATTCTTCTTGATTTCCCTTTTCTGCTCATTCTTCTCCCTCTCCTTATTATTCTTTTCTTTCCTTTTCTCCCTCTTCTTCTTTTTTATTCTTCCTCTTCCCCCTCTCCTTATTATTATTATTATTATTATCATTATTTTCTTTTTTGTCTTCTTCTCCTTCATGTCCTTTTTCCTTCTCTCCATTTCCTACCCCCTCTTCTCTTTCTTCTTCTTTTCCTTCATGTCATTCTTCCTCTTTTCCATCTTCTTCATTTCCTTCCTCTTATTTTTCCTTTTTTTTCATTCTACCTTTTCCTCATCTCTTTCCTTTTCTTTGCATTCTACTTCTCCTCCATCTTCCTTTTCTTTTTCTTCTTCTTCTTCTTCTTCTTCTTCTTCCTCCCTTATCTTCCTCTTCTTCTTCTTCCTCCTCATTCGTCTTCTTCTTCTTTTCCTTCTACTCCTTTTCTTTTTCTTCTCCTATTTCGTATTCGTCTTCTACTTTCCTCTCTTCTTTTATTTCTACTTCTTTACCTTTTCAGTTTTCTTCTTCTTTTCCTTCTCCCTCTCCTTTTTTTTTCTTCTTTTACGAAGCGCACTATTTCAGCGGAACGGCCTGTCGTGCGATACATATTCGTGTGTCGCACAAATGTTGCGGCCCCGAGAGGGGCATACATTGTTTACAAACAAAAATGATGTAGAATGTCTTGGATTTTTTTCATTATACCTTCTGCCATATAAACTTTTAAGCTTAGTGGAGTGCTAGTGGGAGAGGACAACACGTTACCACTGTACTAGCCCGGAGGCTTCGAATGTATTCTTTGTAGTGCACAAAAGTATAGTTAACGTGTCGGCTTCTCATCCGATGGGTCGGTGGTTCCCGCCCCGCCCAGGCGCGAGAAGTTGCAATTGTCGCCTGAAGGTTACCGCTATGGTTGGGTACCACAGCTAGGCTTAGCTTCGCATATCGGACTCCTTAGGATTCCATATTTTCCTACGGAACGCAAGGCTGGTCTCGACTGAAGGGTAAGTAAAGCCGGGAACAGCACAAGCACTCAGTTAAGACGTCTTTTTGGTTATGCCAGGTCGTTTATATATAACATATATCGTGGCGTTCATCATAGACACGTATAAATTAATGGAATGGAAAAATACTCATACAAAATACGTATAAGATGCTTAAAA
>NC_061846.1:13257974-13260474 GCF_019202785.1 Penaeus chinensis | reverse complement strand
TTGCATTTAAGGGTTCTTGTTTGAACAGGTTAAAACTCGTTGGTACAAGAATGTTCAGGTGCATTGAAATCAAAATCCTTCATATGATTTTTAGTTATGGACTTTTTCCACGAACTTTTTGAAGCCCACTCGTATGTATACATACATACATACATACATACATACATACATACATACATACATACATACATACATACATACATACATACATACATACATACATACATGCATACATACATAAATACATACATACATACATACATACATATATACATATATCATATATATATACATATATGTGTTTGTGTGTGTGTGTGTGATCTATATGATATATATTTGTATCATATGTATATGTGTGTGTATATATTTCATATATATAGATTTATATATATGATATTTGCATATATATCATATATACATATATATATATATATATATATATATATATATAAAATGTGTATATATAATGTGTGTATATATACACACATACACACACATTATATATATACACAAATATATATATATACACACAAATATATATATATATATACACACAAATATATATATATATATATATATATATATATACACATATATTGACAGACCAGTATTAAATGGAAAAATGGAAAACATTATCAGTTAGAAGGACTAAAAGTGTTACAGTGCAGGAAAAGTGTAGGAAAGTATATACGAAAGGAAGATGTTGTGAAGCTTTCCAGACATAAAACCTTTACAGAACCCTAACTATTCCCGAGATAGCAAGGATTTTGATTTTCTTCATGACTGTATTTCGTGGGGAAGATGTGTCTGATGAGTTTTATGAAAAGCAAAGCAAAAAACATGTAAATGACCGTGAGACTATGCACCGTGTAGATACTAATTACACCAAGGACACAACTTTGAAAGTGAGTGAGAAAAGGAATGACTGGGGTAAAAATGGTTGATAGCCGTATGTATAATGTACTTGATTTAGTTGCAGCAGAGGCACGGTACCACTCAAAATGTAAGAAGAAAAATTTTACACTAGGCCCTTTAAAAAAAAAAAAAAAAAAAAAAAAAAAAAAAAAAAAAAAAAGACTGTTCCAAAGATAATTATTTTATTTATTTTGATCGAGAAAAATGCCAATTTCCTTTCATGTTTCACTGAATTAATGTTTCACTTAAGTAAATCCACTACATATATGGGTATCAACTATTTTACCCCTGTATTCCCGTTTCTTAAGATTTTAGATTGGTCCCCAGGTGGCTTTTTGACAGCTATGTGGGTGCAGTCAATGCAACCAACAACAACAGGCATTCCAGCAATTGCCGTGAAATCCCCCATCACTCTGAGAGTTTGATTTGTTTTAAGCATCTCGATGATGACTTATCCTGGGTGCTGTATCTGATTGTATAACATTCTGAAATATAACAGTCGGAACTGGTACCTGCCTGAAGGTGATGAAAACTTGTAGGTGAGGGGGCACAGGAACACCTGTTGGATGAAATTATGGTTGATTTTCGGTGTAACACCAGATTTACTCTATTGATAAATATTGATTAAGCACCTAATTAGGAAACTTTTGGATAATCAGCGCAAGTGGGAACCGGTTAAGTGGAGATCGGTTAAATTAGGTTAGGTCATGATAAAAAAGTTGATATGGCATTTTTACTTTATAAATGTAGTCTGTTGTTGAAACTTTTAGGTAAGTGGGGTAAAATCTTTAGTTTAAGATCAAGTGTAGCCTGCCTCATCCTGAATCGCGACAGAAATTCGCTCTCCCATTTCCTCGAAAGGATTTGTGCGGTCGACCACTATTCTTCTGGGCTTTGCTGCAGGCGATCTGTGTGCCGTAGGTCTTGTAAATGACAGAACATGATTCTAAAGACTGAATTAAGTTTCATAGTAATCATGTTACACTAATCATGATGACTTTCGCCCAAAAAGTAGAACATTCAATTACATAAACAGGGAGTTCTTTTAAAATGATATAACATATAGCAATCTTATGATAGTCAATCTGTAAATTTTCAAAATCTGGCAAGAGAAATTTAATGCATTATACAGTATGTTTTGGATGTAAATGCCCAAAGCTTTATAGAACTTGTCGTTAAGAAATTCGGGATTATCGCAATATAGAGGAAAACTATATATGGAACGATATTCTTAAATTTCATATTCGTTCCAATACATTTGGTCTGTGAATTTCGTACCTTATGATATAGAGTTATTGCACTATTACGTGAAATATGCTCTTACCTTAACAGTTGCAGAGTATAACTATTCAATTCACCGGCATCAATCAACAACATTTGGGATGATGAAAAACTGCGTAAATACATTGACAAGAAAAAATGCAAACATATTTTAAATTTTGACTAATATTACAATATTTTAAAAAAATTTAATCCCATAATTTGCAATTGGAAGTGATTGTGCAACGCTCTCAAGGGATTCTTAGTTTGTTCCACTAATGTGCACGTTTGGTGATTACCCAAATATGGAGAGCACAAATGTATA
>NC_061846.1:13242974-13252974 GCF_019202785.1 Penaeus chinensis | reverse complement strand
ATTCATTCTCATTCATACCTTATATATATATATATATATATATATATATATATATATATATATATATACACATATATGTGTGTTTGTGTGTGTGTGTGTGTGTGTGTATAATATGCACATATATATGAATATATATATATATATATGTATAACAATCCTCCCTGACCTGGCCTCGAACCTAGGTCACTCCGGGTATGAGACCGGAGGGCCAGTACTAAACCAACCATACCACACGACCCACTAAAAGGCCAGGTCAGGGAGGATTGTTATACACCTATATCAATGCGGTATTGCATTATTCCATCTTTCATATATATACCTCAGTATCTGACTTCGGTTTCGAATTTCTAAATCAATTTCCACCGAGTGCCCGCGGGGAGTGTGTGTAAAACCTCGCTATCATTACTCATGTATGAGTAGATAGGTAATGTCTATGGAAGCTAGTTAGCTCCTAGTTGCACACTCCTTTTAGTGGGTCGTGTGGTATGGTTGGTTTAGTACTGGCCCTCCGGTCTCATACCCGGAGTGACCTAGGTTCGAGGCCAGGTCAGGGAGGATTGTTATACACCTATATCAATGCGGTATTGCATTATTCCATCTTTCATACATATACCTCAGTATCTGACTTCGATTTCGAATTTCTAAATCAATTTCCACCGAGTGCCCACGGGGAGTGTGTGTAAAACCTCGCTATCATTACTCATGTATGAGTAGATAGGTAATGTCTATGGAAGCTAGTTAGCTCCTAGTTGCACACTCCTTTTAGTGGGTCGTGTGATATGGTTGGTTTAGTACTGGCCCTCCGGTCTCATACCCGGAGTGACCTAGGTTCGAGGCCAGGTCAGGGAGGATTGTTATACACCTATATCAATGCGGTATTGCATTATTCCATCTTTCATATATATACCTCAGTATCTGACTTCGGTTTCGAATTTCTAAATCAATTTCCACCGAGTGCCCACGGGGAGTGTGTAAAACCTCGCTATCATTACTCATGTATGAGTAGATAGGTAATGTCTATGGAAGCTAGTTAGCTCCTAGTTGCACACTCCTTTTAGTGGGTCGTGTGGTATGGTTGGTTTAGTACTGGCCCTCCGGTCTCATACCCGGAGTGACCTAGGTTCGAGGCCAGGTCAGGGAGGATTGTTATACACCTATATCAATGCGGTATTGCATTATTCCATCTTTCATATATATATATATATATATATATATATATATATATGCATATATATATATGCATATATATACATATATATGTATGTATATATAGAATATGCACATATTTATGTATATATGTATGTGTGTATGTGTGCACAGACGCAAACACACACACAGACACATACATACACAAATACACAGAAACACACACACACACATATACGTATATACAAATACATATATATATATTTATATATATGTATATATATACATATATATCCACATATATATACCTTCCTAATTAGATGGAACTACGAGCAAAGAAAAAACAATTAGGGGCTTATTTTGTAGCTCCTGACCACATCCCAAGTATGAATCTACAAGGGATCATTCCGCTTCATGAATGAATATATATATAGATAGATACAGATATTTACATATATGTACATATGTACATTCCACCTTGAAACGGACGGAAGTAGAGAGAGAGTTCAGCTGCGTCTGGAAATCCGAAAACAGGGCGTCATGAAGCCAGAGAACAAAGGCGTCGTCGACATAACTCAGCCAAACCGAAGGACGAAGGGAGAAGCTCAGACTCGAAGTACTCCGCGAACAGGTTTCTCAATACTGGAAAGAAGAGAGCCTAGGGCAACACCGAACGACTGGGAGTATAAGCAACCCTCAAATGAAAAGGAATTAGACTCCACACACAGACAGGTCAGCTGGAGGAAGACGTCGGTGGACAGAGGGACACGAGGGTCCTCGGCTGGGAGCTTCCTCTGAAGGAAAGTGAGGACGTCATCAGGTGGGACCTTGGTGAACAGGGAGTCGACATCCAAGCTCATCAAGGTTGCCGGCGTGACACGGGAGATGAAGTCCTGAGAGTGGTGAAAGTGAGTAGAAGAAAAGATGCCAAATAGGGGAGTGAGAGATGAGGCGCAGAGGCCTCATCTTATAGGTACCACAAGACAGTGGATTGTTTTGTATAAGGTAAACTCCCATACCCTTTGACCATGCACGGACTAAACTACACCTGCGTTTGACTTCTCAAGGCTATATGTCGTTTTCTCGGGCTCGAGACAGAAGTCAGAGCCCAGGCACTTTTATGAACTCTGGACCATGAGAGTCAAAGTCCAGTGCTCTAACCACTGGACCATCGCGGCAGTCGTATGTGTATATATATATATATATATATATGTGTGTGTGTGTGTGTGTGTGTGTGTGTGTGTGTGTGTGTGTGTGTGTGTGTGTGTGTGTGTGTGTATTCATGATGTACATGTACATGAATGCACATACACATTACACGCACGCAGATTTTTGGTCAGTCTTACTTAGATACGATTGTGATGCCCGATTGCTGCCTTGCAGTTTGTTGTCGCTTGCATCTCCTGCGATACCGCTGGTGCCAAACCGCATGAATCCATCAGCTGGGTGGAGAGAGGGGACTTGCTAAATTGGCAACACCTTGCTCTCCTCACATTCTTTCTCCCAGGCATTAACGGGAGTGGGTTGACATCGACCGAAGGTGGCCGTCGATATATATATATATATATATATATATATATATATATATATATATATGTGTGTGTGTGTGTGTGTGTGTGTGTGTGTGTGTGTGTGTATGAATGTAAACATATATACAAATATATATACAGTGTGTATATATATAAAAGCTGTATATATGTATACATATGTGTATGCATGTGTGTATAAATATCTATATCTATATATGTATGTATAAATATAGAGATATGTATATATGTATATAAAAATGTATATACAAATATATATGCAGTATATATATGTATACATATGGGTATGTATGTGTGTGTATAAATTAATAAATATATGTATATATGTATATAAAAATATAGTTACAAATATATATACAGTGTATATATATATATATATATATATATATATATATTTATATTTATATAAACTGTATATTTGTATACACATGTGTATGTATACATATATATATATATATATATATATATATATATATGTGTGTGTGTGTGTGTATATATGTATTTATATACGCACACATATACTTATGCGTGTGTGTGTGTATGTGCGTATAATTATATATATATATATATATATATGTATATATAATACATATATATATATATATATATATATATATTAACAACCATTCATTCCTCTACAGGACATAGGCCTCTCTCAGTTCACTATTGAGAGGTTATATGGCAGTGTCACCCTTGCCTGATTGGCTGCCCTTCCTAATCAACCGCGGTTGAATAGGAAGGGCATCCAATCCAAATACATATGCATATATATACATGTGCATTTGTGTAAATGTGCATATGTGTGAATATACACACACACACTATCTATCTATTTATCTATATATATATATGTGTGTGTGTGTGTGTGTGTGTGTGTGTTTGTGTATGTATGTGTATATCTATATGGCTGTGTATGTATGTGTGTATGTGTGTGTGTGGGTCTGCGTATGTATGTTGGTCTTTATGTATATATTTATATATGTGTATATATATGTATATATGTATTTATGACTGCCGCAATGGTCCACTGGTGCGAGCAGTGGACTCCGACCTTTTTAGTCAAATCCCTATATGTGTGTATATATATATATATGTTTATATACATATAAATATATATATAGATATAGATATATATAGATATATATATATATATATAAATATATATAAATATAAATATATACCTAAACATACATGTATTCACACAAATACAAAAACAAACACACACACACACACACACACACACACACACACACATATATATATATATATATATATATATATATACATATATAAATGTGCATATATGTATATTTATGTTTATATACATAAATGTTTATATACATAAGTGTTTATAGATTTATATACACATATACACATAAGCACACACACACACACACACACTCATATACACACACATATATATATATATATATATATATATATTGTAGGGGCCCGAATGATGGGTCCTACAAGAGTATGATCAGTGGCGGGCTTAGGGTGTAAGGTAGACAACCAAAATATCTTTACTCCTTTATTGTATAACTGTAACGATCTGAACCGTCGTTACAGTGCGCAACAAGCCGAAGTGCTCGTTGGGAAAATTAAAGGTCTAATGGGAAAATCTACTTGTTCATTTATACTGAAACGGTTTATCTTTTTGTGTGTGTGTGTGTGCGTTTGTACAACAAAGGTAGACATTGCTTCGAAGGATTATTTTTTTTAAATCCACACTAGATAGAATAAATATTTCCCTTTATTAGGTAATGCCACACAGGTACACAATACTGCAGAACTTTATTTAGATAAGGATAAAAAGGGACTGCAGATCCATGCTTCCGCTCTGCTGCCTTCCTCTGTCCTCTGGCTTTCGAACTGCCTCTGCTCCAGGTCATTCACGTCTCCTCTCTGTGTCCTCCAAGTTCGCCAAGTAAAAGTCGATGCGTGGGAGTGGGTAGGTATCAGCCACTGTAACAGCATTCAGCCCCCTATAGTCCACACAATATCTAAGGGAGCCGTTTTTCTTGTGCACAAGCATTACAGAGCTGAGCCAGGGGCTGTTTGAGGGTTCTATAACACCTGCTGCCAACATCTTGTCACGCTCTTGGCAAATAACAGACTTGGTATATTCAGGGAGCCTCTGCTGCCGATTACCGATGGGTCTCTCCTCACGAGTCAGGATCTTATGGGTAATCCCTGGCACTGCCCCAATATCTGCTCCTGTGCTGGTGAACAGATGCTTGTAACGAAGTAACAGCTCTTTGGTCTAGGATCTTTGCCGCTTCTTAAGATGACTGAAAGGAAACTTAATGTCCGAGGCAGATTGTTGGCAAATGTCATTGATAGGAAGGTTATCCAGGGCTGCTACTGTGGCTGACGGGTTCAGCGTTGTACCGAAGTCGTAGCAGCCATGAATGAGGTCAAATGTATCCTCCTCATATGCATCTGGGGTTGAATTAATCTTTAGCTGAGGGCGGCTGTTATCATTCAAGTGCAGTGGAATGGCATCATCACTGGGGGTGTCTCCGTTGGATCTTGCAGTTGAGAAGAATTCTGCATTTTCATTAACCATAGCTATGTGGGTCCCACTTTTCAGGAGATAAGGTTCAAGTCCGCTGTTGACGACCCAGACACAAAGGTTATGATCAGAAATTTGGCCGACAGTAGCAGGTGTTAGGATGAATCCGCGGGTATGTCCTCTAATCATGCCTAAAGTCAACTTACAATTCTTGGGCACCCAAGCGGCTATGAAGCATGCAGACCTAGCAGGAACAACCACACTATCCTTGCAGTGTACAGGGTAATCCTCCCTGCAGTTAGTCGTCTTGCTAGGTGAGGTGTGAACGATGCCGATGTGGGGGCTGGAATCATCGGTGAATATGACAGGTGTATGGTGGTCATTAAGCTGTAAATTGAACCGTCATAAAAAGTCCATGCCAATTAAGAGGTCACCTGGGTAATTAATGTTGTAGACACAGGACACACGGTGCCAGCACGACATTTCAAGGGCGATCACAAACTTTAAAGTAACCTCAACTTCGACAGGATCTCCATTTACTTCTCGCACATATCGGCCTGAAGCACTGACACAACATAGTTTTAGTGAGGCTAGAGCAAAGGGTTTAATCAGAGAGACCTCTGATCCAATGTCGAGTAAGCAAGTGAATGTTCGTCCCTGAATCTGCAGGTCAACAAGAGGACGCCCAGATGTCTGTGTGGCTTCAGTGGAGTAGATCGTCGGTGTCGACTCCAACACTTCGATATTCGTTGGAGAGGCTTGATTGCAGCGTAGTCGCTGCTGTCGTCCCGCAGAAGGAGTAACCAGTAGTGGGAGGGACATAGGTCTGCTCCTGCTGACAGCTCGGAAAAGGGCACTGTGATGCGTAATGCCCATACCGTCGGCAGTTATAGCACCGACGATCAGCAGTGTTAGTGGCACCCGGTGCAGGGGCAGCATTTCGCGACGCTCGGCACTCTCTAGTATCATAACTGTGTAGCTTCTACAGGAGCTGCCTGAGATTGGCAAGGGTAAGGTTGGCTATATGGACATGACTGATCGCCATCCCTTTTATACGAGCTCCGACAATTCCAAGCTATTTGGGCAGCCTCAATGACCTGGCTGACACATACCCCTTCAGATGTGGAAAGCAGCTGACCCAGCCACTGAGGTACTCCTGTCAAGAAGTATCGTTGACAATTTCGTCTGGGTCACCTATTGCCTCCGGATGATCTCTCTACTATTCCATCAAGTTGCATAAAAATCCCAAGGTGCTTGATCTGGCGTCCTTTTGTGCTCTCCTAGTAACCTATAAAAATCACCACTGGTGCAAGTTCCCCTGAACTTAGCCCACAGACGCCCCTTGAAAGCATTCCAGTCGGTAATGTTGGCGAAGTGGTGACTGTTGAATATAGCTTCCTCATTCCCTCGCATGTGAGATCAGGCCGAGGAAATCCATGCTTCGTCAATCTTGGGTCGCACGATGTTTCCGATGGCCCGTGTCCATGTCTCGATCTCTTGGTTCTTGCGGAGTGGCTGGTTAGCAGACACCTCAGCCCGAAATAGCGGGATGCTGTAGAGCGGGACCGTGTACGAGATGATCGTCGAGGTGTCAGGTGCCTGTGCTGGTGTTCTGACCGACGTTACCGCAGACCTCTGTGAATTTAGCTGCGCTCGCAGTTCTCGGTTTTCTGACCGGAGCTCACTCATCTCGCCCGCAGGGCACGAAGCGCCTCGGTGAGTTCTTCGTACATTGTCATTGAGTGCCTAACGTCTTGCACTACACTTGGGACGTCCGGCGACGGGGGCCGAGAAGCAGTGCCCGAGCCTGTTCTCTCGGACGTGGGGCACGAGACTTCTGACTCTTCTTAGGAGGCATGTCACGAAAACCAAACCCTAACGCATTTCAGAAGAACGCATATGCCCATACAGATTAGTCTTCGCTAAAACCAGATCTTTTCGGTTAGGCTGATACACGGTAAGCACACAACACCATTGAATTAATAAAACTCAGAAAATAATATCAGTACTACAGTTCGGGAATGTAAACCGACTCTAATATAAACCGAGAGAAATTAAGAGTACACTAGAAAACGTCATAAAAGAGCACGACGCATAGCACGGCTACAGTGAATAAAAATAAAAGAAACTATCAAACGGAAAAGCTGAATTTACCAAAAGCACGAACAACAAGCTTCAATATCCCAAAATCACAAAGTAATGAGTGAAACGAGACCTGGGTAGCTTTGATTTCACAAATACTAGGAATCAGAATCGGCTTATGCTGATCGTTCAATGTTCACCGCAATAATTGAAATGAAACATTGGTCACTAAGTACGCCAAGTTCACAAAATTCACAAAGTTCACAGAATTCACAGAGTTCACAGAGTTCGCCACTTTCACAAAGTTCGCAAGTTCACAGAGTACGCCACGTTCACAAAGTTCACAAGGTTGACAGAGTTCACCAAGTGCACAGAGTTCACAGAGTTCGCCACGTTCACAAAGTTAACAGAGTTCAGTACTTTGCGAGGCGCTGGCAATACAGAGGAAAATAAAGACGAGACTAATAAAAGACTTCCGTTTATATGAAAACAAAAGATCACAGGCATAAAATATGGGAACTGAAATGAAGGGAACAATCAAATGTTACATGAAACTAGATGGAGGCGTGTGGGGTTCCTCGAATCATAAATTCAACACCAAACATATTTTTTAACTTGAAATATTATAACATAATGAATAATAGAAAGTACTAATTATTCAATACACAAGCTGCCGCCAATAAATTAATGTAACGATCTGAACCGTCGTTACAGCGCGCAATGAGGCGAAGGTTTAAGACCGGTTAAGACTGCATTTTCCTATGACAACATGCTGTGTAGACTGTATGGAGGTCAAAAGGCAAACTGCGTAATGAAGACATGAGTATCATCCGTCGCCTGTTTTCCGTTCTTGCCCATTTCAGTTCATTGCCAAAATCTCTCTTAGGCGCTTACCAGAAACATTATTCTCAGAAATAATGATGGTATAATGATCACTGGCCAGAAATTTGATAAATTGGAATATAATTTCTAAGAGCAGCAAATGGCAAGGTTTGAGCATGGACTTCGGTCACATTGCATTTTTACTGGGACACTTTACAAAACCTGGCAAGTTGAGTATGTGCAGAAAATCATATACGTATGTCTAACAAGATTCAGGAAAAATGTTCAAGGAACTTTCCCTATTATATGATTACCGTTCTCTTCTGCGGAATCTTGTTTTACTGCATATGCAAACTAGTATATCCACAATAGGTGCTCCTGTGCTCTGCATATCTGATCAGCATTTCATAAATTGGACACAGTTTTATGTAAAATATATATATATATATATATATATATATATATATATATATATATTTTTTTTTTTTTTTTTTTTTTTTTTTTTTTTTTTGTTAATCAGCTGTTACGTACTTACATTTCGTGACTTGTATACCCCGATATCTACTATAAACCTGGGTTCAAGTTATGTGCGAAAAAAATAATTTTATTTCTCATTGATTTCATTAAATGAACTGTTACTGCAACTATAGGAAGAGTGCACAGTAAACACAGTATATGCTTAGCATTATGAATAAAGTGTAAATACTGTGAAACAGAAATGGCAAAAACACAAGAGAACATATTGCTTCTTTTTCTTCTCTTGCAAATTACATTCTCTATTTTTTTTTTTCTTTATAACTTTCCATGTTAATGAAAATAACCTCAACAGATAATGAAAAGTTGAAGAAGAATTGCCCTTATTACATGTTTATTGATACAAAGCCTCAATATATTATAAATTAATGATAAGACTTTTCTCCTGACAACAGGGAAATCGATTGGTAAAAAAACCTACGAAGAGAAAACAGACTCGTTTCAAAAGGCGGTCAGGGAAAGGGGTGGGGGTTTGGGTGTGGGTAATGAGCGGGGGGCCCGGCAAAGCCCAATAAAAGGGTCCCACAGCAAGGAAAGAAAGCTAAAAATTTAAAAGGGAAAAGGGGGCAGGCAGCTAAGGGCTTGGGGGGGGCAAGAGAGGGAAAGGGAGACAACTAAGGGAAAAAGGGAGAGTTAGGGAAAAGAAGGGAGGCAGGTTTTAAAAAGTTGGGGGGGGGGGGGGGAAAGGGAAAGAAAAGGGAGGCAAGATAAAGGGAAATTGGGGGGGTTAGGAAAGAAGGGGGGGGAGGGTAAGGGATTGGGGGGGGGGGGGGCTAGGAAGAGAAGGCAGGCCCGGGGTAGCGATTCCGGGGGGGGGGGGGGGGGCAAAGGGAAAGAAGGGAGACCCAAACAAGGAGTTGGGAGAGTTAGGAAAGGGGTTTGGGGGGGGGGCTAGAGAGGGGAAGCAAGGGCCCGGCTAAAGGGGGGGGGGGGGGCTAGAGGAGAGGGAAAGGAAAAAAGGCTAAAAAAAAATTTGGGGGGGGGGGGGGGTAAGAAGAAAGGCAGACCCCAGGGTAAGGGAAATTTGGTTGGGGGGGGGGGGGGTAAAAGGGGGAGAAGGGCAGAACCAAAGGCTAAGGAATGGGGGGGGGGGGGGGTTGGGGGTTTGGGGGGGGGGGGGGGGGGCTAGAGAAGAAGGGGGCAAGGGTTTTGGAGTTGGGGGGGGGGCTAGAGAGAGAAGGCAGGCAGGCTAAGGAGTTGGGGGGGGGAGGGGGGGGTTTTTTGGGGGGGGGGGGGGCTTAATTAGGGGGAGAGAAAGGGAAAACAGGGGTAAGGAAAATTTGGGGGGGGGGGGCTAGAGAGAGAAGGCAGACAGGCTAAGGATTTGGGGGGGGGGGGGTAGAGAGAAAGGAGG
>NC_061846.1:13185064-13212564 GCF_019202785.1 Penaeus chinensis | reverse complement strand
TATATATATATATATATATATATATATGACTATATATACTATATTTATATATACGTGTGTGTGTGTGTGTGTGTGTGTGTTTGTAATATACATATATTATATATATATGACTATATATAATATATTTATATATACGTGTGTGTGTGTGTGTGTGTGTGTGTGTGTGTACATATATGCACGTATATTTATAGGGTAATTTTGTAAAAGACAACAAATGTAAAGTAAATGTTCAACTTACTACACAACTATGTCCGTCATTCGATTCAACGCAGATCATTTCAGGATTCTGTGGACTAAATAAAAATAAGGGGAAAAAAGGCATCATAAATGAAAGCTGTTCGAAGAAAAAAACAAATTATATATCAATTGTCATGAAAGATAATGATGATCATCACTGCCTATCTTGAGAAAAAATATTTTTGATTATGTAGGATTTATCGTTTGATTTTCGCGGTATATAAATATATGGCGAACAGTTCCTCTGAACTTAGCCTTCGCCTAAGGACCTCTCAATTGATTTTCTTTGGCACTGTTTATTAACAGTGCCAAAATCTATGATAATTATACACCCTTAATATCATTATCAGAATGCAGCAAGCCTTACACACACTAGATATAATTTGTTACCAAATTTTACATTCATAAAGGAAGGCCAATGTAAAGTAGTCTGTTCACAGGCAATTTATACGTTCACATAGATACTAGTGCAGACTTACAAAAAGCCGATAAAGAAAAAGTTAGATATACAAAGCTGAGCGTCGCCCGGGTTATGCCTTTGAGGGAAGCCTGGCCTGTGCTGAGAAAATGCTGACGAACAACGTGTGTCAGCTGGTGCTGAGCTTAGTCCTTTCCGCCGTGGTGCCCAACCACAGCAGTAACCTCCAGGCGACAGTTGAAATTTCTTGCGCCTGGCCTCTCATCTTCAAAAGACCGATTCACATTAGCCCGTTTTACGGGCGTCTTTACCACTCTTTACATCTTTACATGTGTTGACGTCACGAGTACGGATCCGCATAGGTACGGAAGGTGACGAATGTAAACGAATGTAAACGAACGTAAAGTAAATGCTGTGACTACTGTTTGGATCTGAATTTCAAATTTGTATCGACTGTTTAATACAGAGAGATCTATAAGTTCAACAGCATTTACAAGGGTTATGTGTGATTCTGCCGAAGATTCGCATTGCGTTGCTTCAAAACATTCTTCTTTTTCCATACACAATCAAGCCCCTTTTTTTTTACATTAGTAAAACACCATAAAACTTAGGACTGTCCGTACAAAGAGGGATAAAATGGTTAAGCCAAAATTTGGATATTTCATGTATATATTGACATTTTGCATCTTTTGGTACTAAGAACAAGTCGGGAGTTCCTATACGGCAGAAAATAAAGGAAAATTAAAAATCCCCTACGCCGTCTCTTGCGCAGTTTATAAGCTTTCCAGTGGTATAAGCAATATCTAAATCTACTTAAAACCCTGTCATTGTATATTGCCCTATGAATTTGCCATTAATTATAAGTGTCTATTTGTTTGGTCTATCCTTTGAATGTCATTTGTACTTACTCATGTAATTCGTTGACACTGATATACTTGCGCTTTTCTGCACTGCTAAGAAAAGTATCTTTACTCGGCGGTAGATGAAACTGAAACGATAGCTAGATGTTGATTGGAAATGTTGAAATGTTGGTACTTGTTGTTTTCAAAGCTCTGAACAGATGTTTGAATATTTCGGGGTTGATATAGCTAGGGCCTCGTATCATGCCAAAATTAGCAATGGAGACCTCACAGACCATTTGTGATACCAAGTAACAAGGCCAGAGGCAAGACCATGCTTCTTAGCTATTTATTTTCATTATGATTACTTTGTTGATAATCCACAGCTCTCGAGGCGCTGCATGAGGAGGCGAAGCCATTGGGACTCTCGGTCAACTGGACCAAGACCAAGGTTCAGGAATTTAGGGACTCACTGGATGTCGATGTTCAGTCTGTGTATGCCTGTGGCGAGAATATTGAGGTTTTGGATAGCTTCATTTATCTTGGTAGTGTAGTGCAGAGCGACGGAGGTTCCGACCGGGAAGTCACTCGACGACTCGGACTGGCCTACGGCGTTATGGACTCACTCAATAGGAGTATTTGGCGCTGTCGGTATTTGACTAGGAGGACTGCGATCAGGTTTTTCAGAGCACTGGTGATCCCGGTCTTACTCTATGGGTGTGAGACCTGGACACTAAACAGTCTTGACTCCTTTGGTACTAAGTGTATTTGCAGTATAATGTGGTATTCCATGGAGGGACCATGTGTCCAATCAGAGGATACTCCATGAGACTGATTCAAGACCTATTACCAGTCTGATACGAGAGCGCCAACTGAGGAAGATCCGACTCATAGGGTTATCTCCGAGAAGGTTGACCCAGGCTGGTGAAGACCAAGGGGAAAGCCATGGAACTCTTGGCTGAATCAAATCGATCAGGACTGCCAAGATGTGCTGGGGGCGGGAAGGAACGTTGCATGGAGGCTTGCTCGGAGGGACCCCAGGAGGTGGAGGCAAAGCGCTGCCATGCGTATGCCCTCTTCTGATGATTAATAATCCATAACTACAAGGGATGTGATCCTTTTTTGTTCTTCTGGCAACAGCAAGCAGACTGTCTGAAATCACTGGGCAGTTAGAGTGGTATGCCTATGTGGAAATCCTGAATGAGATGTTTCTACTATCGGTGAGGGCCACGGTGTTTCCATTTTACTCCGTTCAAGATAACAGCTCATTCACATGAACAGTGTCGTGAAGGCGTGATTTCGGCAACAGCCCGAGATTACGCTATGCAACATCCACCCAAATCGCCAGAATGAGAATGTTTGGGCAGAGACTTCACCCAAGATCATACCCGCAATCGTCATATCGTCGTAGCACAAGCAATTACAGCATGGGAGCGATTGCGCTCTGCAGACGAACGCCAGTTAACGGCGGCGTTAGTGGCATACATGGCACGTAGACTTGCAAGCGTTCGCCAAGCTGGTGACGGTAACATGAAATATTAACAGTATTATACATTTCAAAACCCTATTTTTTTTTTTTTTAATGTAGCCGAGTAAAATGAGCAATAATTTAGAAAAAAAAAATATTCTAGAGGCATGGTAAGCTATAACCAGATCTATATAGATATAATTAGTGAAAAAAGTAATAAAATAGTAAAGTAAAAAAGTAGTAAAACAGTCCCCCCTAACTGGTATCCCCGTCAGGGATACCATTATCAATATATTGATAAGTCAGAAAGTAAAGGTACTTACTTTTTTAGCGACTGTACATATACATGTGTGTATACATACATACATATATATATATATATACATATGCATATATCTGTACATATACATATATATCTATATCTACCTCTATACACACACACATATATACATATATATATATATATATATATATATATATATATATTTATATACATACACATATATATATATACATATATATATACACATATGTATATATATATACATATAAATACTAACACACACACATATCCCCTAAATAACACCCCTGTCAGAAAGAGAAAACACATCTAGAATCGCGGGGAGTCATTTTGAAACGCTTGTGTATGTATAAGACATTCATATTTTGTTTAACTTTTTACAAACACTCGCTTGCAGCTATTTATGGGCTTATTTACATTTTTCGTCATTTGTATAAGAGAAAATGCTTTATCATTAATTATTTGTATTCACGGTAGTCTGTAGTTTCACATTCCCACAGTCATATAGTGCAAGGTAAAATTTGCCTTTAATGGTAAGAGTAACCGGAAAAAAAAAAATCAATGGTTCTACCTTCGCAAGTTGATAATAAGACGTAGTACTTTAGTATACATTTACAGGAAAAGGTAATAGCACTATATTAATCAAAGAAAAAAAACTCTACTCACAAAAAAAAAATAATAATAATCTGTGTAGGCAAAATTCATTAAAAAAATAATAATAATAATAATGATAATAAATTGGTTACGACAAATACCACGCGGAGAGTAAGGGCCTCTTCTGCAACGCCAATCAAACTGCCCCAGATTTATGTTTTCTCCCTTGTAGTGAATGGTGTTACATGCAGATGGCTCCACATGCGCTCTGTCGGCAAGAAGTCTATCAGTAGTCCTAGTGACCGATCCCCCATTCCTTGAATTGGCGGGAAAATGTGTTTTTCTTTTTAATACAGTTGACATCGAATCTGTTATTATTATTATTGATGTTATGAATATTAAATTGTTATTAAAATCTCGATAACATTTAAGACAATGAGATAATGCAAAATATCCTTTCCAAAAGTCAAGGAAAACGGTAAACAGATGAGATAGGTAGGACTAACAATTGACACTTTAGTGACTAAGCACTTGCAAAGCCACCTATGTGTAAATACATTGGGCACGTCATGTATTCTTGCCATACGTGGCGATTGGGTAAACGTTAAAGAACAGAGCTCAGAGCCAGGCTGGGGAAGTGATTGGATAATGGTACCACTGCCAGGCGTAAGTAATCTGGAAAACTGTTATACATCCTCACTTCATTCAGACCACCATGGAGACAACGTAAACGAATCATCTAGTCCGAATAATAATTTTACCAAAAAATGTTTTAAAATCACACTGACAAATGAATATGTAAGTATGTTTGTGTGTGTGCGTGTGCGTGTGCGTGTGCGTGCGTGCGTGCGTGCGTGTGTGTGTGTTTGTGTGTATGTGCGCGCGCGCGCGTGTGCACACATGCACGCATTCACTCACTCACTCACTCACTCACTCAAGCACGCATTAACTCACTCACTCACGCACGCACGTATGTGCACACACACACACACACACACACACACACACACACACACACACACACACACACACACACACACACATCGTTTATATTTGTCTATATAAAAACGAATATATATATGCATACATGTACATACATGAATATGTATATATACATATATATGTATGTATATGTGTCCCTACTGTTACAGTGAGGTTGATTACCATGATCTTCATTAAAGCAATTCCAGTTCAGGAAAACGGGAGAACAAATGGACAAAATACACTGTTATGAAATTATATATGTAGCAGTACAGTCTAAGTGCATATAATAAGTTAAGTAAATTTCATTTTGAATTGGAAGTACATTCGCGTAACGTTGCACACTTCCAATTTATTTTTCGTTAATTATCTCGAAGTCTTACTTGGTTATTTTCAGTGTTAAAGCCATATCGCTAATCTAATAATTTACATTATTTTTATTGACTGTCTCAATGACATTCATTCTAACCTACTAAGTCCTCATATCTGTAATGATCGTGATATAATAATAATCGCGTATCGTGCGCTTCCATAGTGTTTTGGCCAGTGAACATTAACTTTCCAGAGGCTGGAGAGAGCGAGTGCTTTCCATGGGAAGAGCATTTGTCAGCCATGTCCGTTCCCAATCATTCGATAAAATATCCGTCTATAAAGACTTTTTCTGAATAAATGCTGTTAAGTCATATAAATATTTGGATTAATTTTTTTCACATGAAAATCTATAATGCTCCTTCATAACCATTTCTTACGTTTAATGTAAAAACACCGTGTGAATATGAAGTCAAGGGGAATTCATTCAAACACAGTAATTACCGAGTGAAAAGTACCAAAGTAGTAATTGTTTTCTAGAGTTATCTAGCATGTTCATGTTCTTTCTCCGCAATATCGTTCTAAAGAATAATTGTATAAAAATATATGAATTCTTTCTACGTATAATCTTAACTTAGGCATTAATTAAGAATATAATACCTAACGGACATTTTTCTGAGTTGAATATGTTCTACACATGCGTATTCCAGACGATGAACGGAGCCATAGCAATGACGTCACACTTGGACAGAACTGGCAGCAAAATCTTAACAGCTCGCGGAACTGTTTAGACTTTTCGTTAACCGGATTTCTTTTTTTTCTTTTTTCTTTTTTCCCAGGAATGGCTGGAGTAATAGGGACTTCTCAGGTGCGGTCACTTCACAAACAATAACAATACTTACATTTATATCATTTGTGATGTAAAATAAGAGATTCACTCATATTACAGTATCGATAACTGGAAGAAAGAATAATATTTTCACGGTAACTTAACCCAATCGCCACGTATGACAAGAATAGAAGCTCATGCCTAATATAATACAAGTTTATTTAATGTACTTATACACAGATGGCTCTACAAGTGCTTAGTTACCGAGAAGTCGGGTATTATTCCTACTTGTCTCACCTATTTACCCTTTTCCTCGAATTTTGGAAAAGGTCTTTTCCATTATTTCATTGTCTTAAATGTATAAAGATTTTAATAACAATTTAATTATCAATAACAATAGTAAGAGTATTGTTGTCTTTGTTGGATTTCTTTCTTTCTTTGTTGGATTTCTTGGCTATCAACCAGCGGCATGTGGCCAAGGTTATTAAGCCAATGGATCCTATTTATTCTATCAATCTATATAAGGTCATAAAGTTTTGTCTCCCTTAAAAAAGTGATTACTTTATTTATTATTTTTTCATTGTCTGATAAAAGGTTTGATGTTATTAAGGGTATGTTTTTCATTCTGAAATAGTTTTTTAGTGTTTGTCTATTGTTTTGGTATTGGTGGCAGGATATTAAGATGTGGTCTATTGAGAGATGGTTTGTGCAATGGGGGCACTGTGGAGGGAATCTTTTTTCTAGGTATGGAGTGAGGTGGGTTATCCTTGTGGCGTTGAGTCGTAGGCGTGCCAACACCACCTCCTCCCTTCTGTTTTTCCTGTGGGCCGTGGCCCACAGTTCTATGTTTGGTTTTATTTTTTTTGTGAGTTGGAGGTTGGTCCACTCACTTTGCCACAGATGTATTTTTGCTTTTATAAGAGACACAAAACACCTGAGATCTGTACGAACTATGGTAGTGTCCAGATCGCCAGTTGACCCGGCTAGTTTGTCAGCCTGTTCATTACCATGGATACCAGAGTGACCTGGTACCCATATTAGTTTGATTGATTTGTTGGCACCGTGTAATTTACGAATGATATTACCCAGCAATTCATTTTTAGTGGTATCTAAGGATTTAATAGCTTTAAGTGAACTTAATGAATCTGAAAAAATAACTATTCTATCGTGGGTCGTCGATAGTGCAAAATCAATAGCTTTATCAATGGCAAAAAGTTCCGCAAGAAAAATCGATGTATGATTCGGCAGTCTAAACTTTAGTTCACATTCAGTCGACCATACACCCGCACCTACACACTCATCTGTCTTGGAGCCGTCGGTATATATATGAAAAAAAGATAGATGTTTAATAAGGATCTCTCTGAACCTCTGGCGTACCTCACCCTCCGGCGCCATGGCCTTGGCTGATGGAAGCCAGGCTTCCATGATAGAAAAATTGGGTGTTTCCCATGGCGCTATATTTGACTGAACCAGGGTATCGATGGTAGAGAGATCTATACCGACTTTCTCGACGAGGTCGTGGAGTCTCGTGGCAAAGGGCCTAGTGCCTCCATTGCCATTAGGGTGGCTCGGGTATCGAGCCACCTTTGCGGCATAGGTCAGTGCCAACTGGCCGCGTCTGAGTCGGAGGGGAGGTACTCCTGACTCCACCTCAAGACGCTCGATCCGAGTACATTTAAGGGCTCCAAGACACACACGCAAACAAGCATTCTGCACAGCATCCAATCCTTTCAAACTTGTTTTCGATGCCGAACCATACACGATTGACCCATAGTCTACTTTAGACCTAATCAGGGCTTTATATACCATTAGCAAAGACTGTCTATCAGCTCCCCATTTATTACCAGAAATGCACTTTAATAAATTTAGTGCTTTTTGACATTTATTCTTTAACTGACCAATGTGGTCTTTCCAATTGAGTCTACTATCAAAAAGTAGCCCAAGAAATCTTGCAGAATTTTGAATAGGTATTGGGTGGTTGTCTAGAGTTAGCCTGATGTTCGGCTTCCTCCTATGTGAAAAAATTACCCCAATACTCTTTCTAATGGAAAACTTAAAACCCCACTGGAGGCCCCAGTTATGAATCATATCCAGTGCCAATTGGATGCGATTTGCTGAGAATTCTGCATTATTGCTGGAATGCCATAATGCACAATCATCAGCGTACAGTGAGTATTTAAGATTCCGAGGAGGAGCTGGTAAGATGTCATTTATCATACATAAAAATAATGTTGGTGACAAGACACTTCCTTGTGGGACCCCGTTTGCCTGGACAAAAATGTCCGAAAAAGTGACATTGTCAGAAAACAATTTGACAGAAAACATTCTGTCAGAAATGAAATTTTGTATAAAACAAGGCAAGTTTCCACGTAATCCGAAAGCATAAAGTTTTCTGAGTAGGCCATATCGCCATGTCATGTCGTAGGCTTTTTCTATATCTAAAAATACTGAAATCAAAAAATCTTTTTTGGCAATTGCCTCTTGAATATGACTGTCCAGCTTTACTAGCTGATCGAGAGTTTGGCGTCCCTTTCGGAAACCGCACTGCTCGTCAACTAGTAAATTACTGGAATTTAAAAAATGCAATAGCCTACTGTTACCAATTCGTTCCATGACCTTGCATAAGCAACTTGTCAACGCAATTGGGCGGTAGGAGATGGCAAATCTGGGATTACCCCCTCCTTTTAATATGAGAATGATGTGGGCGAAGTGCCATGAGTTTGGAAAAGTGTGGCTTTTCCAAATTTCATTGTACACTTCTAGCAACTTAATCATGTCATCATGATTAAGATGCTTCATCATCTCATATCGAATCTCATCGGGGCCTGGGGATGTTCCTCTACAGGCTTCTAGGGCTCGGACAAGCTCATCCATTGTTAGATCTTTATTGTAATCAAAGTCATCTCCTGTGGCAAAGTGAATTGGTTGCAGCTCAGCCGCTTCCTTGATGGGCAGGAATGCGTGATGGTAGTTTGCTGAGCTGCTTGTATGAGAGAACTGCCTGGCGAGTGCATTAGCGATGTCTCTAGGTGAATCCAAATTGTTACCCTCTTCTATGATGTTGTTAATTTTGAATGATGTTTTTTTCTTATTTATTTTATTAATAGTGGACCAAACCTCTGATATTTTGGTATTGCTATTTATTGTAGAGACAAAGCTCCGCCAGGAGTCTCTTTTTGCTTGTCTTATTACTCTACGAGCCCTAGCTCTTGCTTGTTTGTAATTGCAAAAGTTCTCATTAGTGATGTTATTTTGGAAAAGCCTGTAGGCCTTATTGCGTCGGCACAGCGCCCTGCGGCAATCTGGTGTCCACCATGGAACTCTATGCTTAACGCTATCTGTCGAAGTTTTAGGAATGGATAGCAAAGCTGCTTCTAAAATCGAATTCTGAATATTGTTTACTTTATCATCAATGGTTTCTCCAACAAGTTCGAGCTTGACGCTCCTTGTGAAGGCGACCCAGTCTGCTTTTTTTACGTTAAATTTAGGCGCTGAAGGCGTTCTCACTGTGTCGCATGAATATTTAATCAAGATAGGAAGATGATCGCTTCCCAACGAGTCGTCAATGGTGTGCCACAGGCACTTGGCTGCTACTGATGATGAGACCAGTGATATGTCTATAAAGCTCAAATTCCCGGTATTATCGTCCACCCGCGTGGGACTACCATCATTCAGAAGGACTAAATCAGACTCGTTAATCAACTTAACTACTTGCTCACCTCTACCATCCACCCGTAGGGAACCCCATAACGTATGATGAGCATTAAAATCACCTAAAATTACTTTATTTTGTGGCAGACGTTCCTGAAGAGCAAAAAGCTCATCATAGATTATCACTTTATCAGGCGGACAGTAAACTGAACATATAGCCAGATACGTGCCATTAATTTTTACTTTGCATGCGACAAACTCCAAAGTAGAATCAATAGTCACTTCTGTAAAAGGGAGGCTTTGGTGGATGTACATGGCGACTCCGCCTCCACCCCTACCCTCACGATCCTTCCGACATAAATGGTAGTTCCTGAGCGATACGACCTCGTCAGAGACGAGGTTTGTCAAATGAGTTTCTTGGGGAACTATAATATCGGGAGCATAGGACGAGGCTAATAATTTAAGGTCATTTACTTTAGATCTAATACTTCGACAGTTCCATTGTATAATGGTTGACGCGATGATTACGTTTTATGGGGTTTGGAAGTGCCTTGTCCACCTGTTTTTATTTTCTTTTTATGGGAGGGAGGCGCCTCCTCTCCCTCGCTTCCCGGGGACCTCTCACGGGATGGTTTGGAGACAGAAGCCTCCTGGCGAGGGAGACGACTGACAGACTGCGACCTGCTTCTCTCTCGAGAAACCGATCGCGAGCCAGACGAAGTCCTCACAGGAGTAGCCCGGACGGGGAGGTGCGCTCCGGACTGTGATTCGGTATCATCCTCCTTATGTTGTTTAGGCTGGGTTGATGCAGCCATTTGATCGACCAATTTTGTCAGTTGATATACTTTAATATTTAATTCTTTAACGGTTTGTTTGAGTTCGGCAATTTCCTTATCCTTAGCTGCAAGCTGTTGACTGACATCACTTGTACTAGGGGTGTTGCTAGTTACCGCTGCAGCATAGGAAGTATCAGGTTTGTGTGTCAAACTTTCCACTTTCCTCTTAGCTTCAGTATAACTAACTTCATGCTTTCTCATATATGCCAATGTTTCAGTCTCCTTCTTCAGGATGCTGCACTCGGCAGATCCTAAATGATGGGGACCTTCACAGTTAGCACATTTAGAAATTTTGCTAGTACATGTGATGGTGTCATGGGCTTCAGCACATTTACGGCAAGTGAATTTAGAAGAATCTTTGTCAATACATCTTAATGAGGTGTGTCCGAATTTTTGGCATCTGTTACAATGCATTGGCTTTTGGACATAAGGTCTTACTTGTACACGTTCATAACCGACGTTGACATATTCAGGGATTTTATTCAAGGCAAAAGTCAAAAAACACAGTCCAGTTTTCGTTCGCACATTCCCGTCCTTCTTGGTCATACAATGAACGTCCACTATGTCTTGGTCCTTCATGCTCTCAAGAATTTCACTTTCGTCCATCGTCCTCAAATCCCTGTGAAAGATTACTCCCTTACAGGTATTTGGGCCAATAGGAATAGTTACTCTTACTCGAAGATCATGAATTTGCGTCAGCTTAAGTAAATCCTTAATCTGGGAGTTGTATTGTACTTTAACAAGGAGGCTTCCATCTCGCAATTTTTTTACAAAATCAAAGTCGCCGTCCACTTGACCATCAAGGACCTTTTTGATGATAAAGGGGTTCACGTTCAAAAGCGACTGATTTTCATTCACGCATTTTACATTCGCGAACCTTGCATTCTGGGTGGGGATTGTGAAAAGTGGTCGTCTCGTCTTGTCATTAGTGGGGTTACCATTGTTCGTCATCAGATTAGTCGTAGAAGGGTCTTTAGTCGTCCCTCCTCCTTTAGGAGGAGAAGGGGTAGCCGGGGTATCACTCATACTGGGTATCGGACCAGGTCCGACCCCTTTACTCAAAATCGTAGTCCTGAAGGGACAAAAAACCTCTTAACTTTTGTTATCAACCTAACTGCAATAGCTAAGAGAGTAAGGCAGTTTTTCGTCCTCTACCCCCTCAGTGGAAGCCTGGTTGCGTTCTCCAGTACCACAGAGGGATCGAGTTATGTGTGGGACACTTCCTTACCGCCGAACTTGCCTAGGCGAAGGACGATAATTCAATGCCCACCCCCCAAGCGAATACGGGAGTTCCGAGGAACTCCGGTAGGCTCAGGAAAGTCACATTAAGATGAAAAGAAATCAGGACCAAAGAAAAAGTGCGCCCAAATGACGCCCCAGACTACTGGGCCTCCCTACCCAGGGGTCAAAGCCACAAGGGCTACCCTGGTGTAGAAGAGAGCTGCGGGTCTGGGGTGGGGTGCTGACTACTACTACTGTAGCCTCGTGTCACCTGCAAAGCAAGAGCACTGAAGGTGCTGGCAAAGCACAAATGTTCTGCAATTACAGTATTTTACTTTATTTTAATTACTTTAAGAACTCAGAAACAATAATGTCAGGCGAGACAAGAGGCCCCGGGCTCCAGGGTAGCTCAAGTGGCGCAAGACTTATTACTTATTGTTGCTGCGTTTAAACACGGTGTTGCCTCATCAAGAGTTCGAACACGAGTTCTTTTCTTTCTTTGTTGGATTTCTTGGCTATCAACCAGCGGCATGTGGCCAAGGTTATTAAGCCAATGGATCCTATTTATTCTATCAATCTATATAAGGTCATAAAGTTTTGTCTCCCTTAGAAAAGTGATTACTTTACCGATGATTTTTTCATCGTTGGATAGAAGATTTTTTGTTGTGAAATCTTTATTTTTAATTCTTAAATAATTGGTGAGTGGTTGTCTATTGTTGGAGTAAATTGGGCATATTGTTAGTAGGTGGTCTATGGAGAGGATGGTGGTGCATTGAGGGCACTGTGGAGGAAATGTTTTTTGTATATAGGGAGTGAGGTGTGTAATTTTGGTGGCATTGACCCTAAGACGGGCCAAGACCACCTCCTCCCTTCTTATTTTCCTGTGGGCTGTGTCCCACAGTTCTATTTCAGGTTTGACATTGTTAGTCAGTTGGAGGCTGGTCCACTCACTTTGCCACAGGAGATGTATTTTTGCTTTTATAAGAGACACAAAACACCTGAGATCTGTACGAACTATGGTAGTGTCCAGATCGCCAGTTGACCCGGCTAGTTTGTCAGCCTGTTCATTACCATGGATACCAGAGTGACCTGGTACCCATATTAGTTTGATTGATTTGTTGGCACCGTGTAACTTACGAATGATATTACCCAGCAATTCATTTTTAGTGGTTTCTAAGGATTTAATAGCTTTAAGTGAACTTAACGAATCGGAAAAAATGACGATTCTATCGTGGGTCGTCGATAGTGCAAAGTCAATGGCTTTATCAATAGCAAAAAGTTCAGCAAGAAAAATCGATGTATGATTCGGCAGTCTAAACTTTAGTTCACATTCAGTCGACCATACACCCGCACCTACACACTCCTCTGTCTTGGAGCCGTCGGTATATATATGAAAAAAAGGGAGATGTTTAATAATGATCTCTCTGAACCTCTGGCGTACCTCACCCTCCGGCGCCATGGCCTTGGCTGATGGAAGCCAGGCTTCCATGATAGAAAAATTGGGTGTTTCCCATGGCGCTATATTTGACTTAACCAGGGTATCGATGGTAGAGAGATCTATACCGACTTTCTCGACGAGGTCGTGGAGTCTCGTGGCAAAGGGCCTAGTGCCTCCATTGCCATTAGGGTGGCTCGGGTCTCGAGCCACCTTTGCGGCATAGGTCAGTGCCAACTGGCCGCGTCTGAGTCGGAGGGGAGGTACTCCTGACTCCACCTCAAGACGCTCGATCCGAGTACATTTTAGGGCTCCAAGACACACACGCAAACAAGCATTCTGCACAGCATCCAAACCTTTCAAACTTGTTTTCGATGCCGAACCATACACGATTGACCCATAGTCTACTTTAGACCTAATCAGGGCTTTATATACCATTAGCAAAGACTGTCTATCAGCTCCCCATTTATTACTAGAAATGCACTTTAATAAATTTAGTGCTCTTTGACATTTATTCTTTAACTGACCAATGTGGTCTTTCCAATTGAGTCTACTATCAAAAAGTAGCCCAAGAAATCTTGCAGAATTTTGAATAGGTATTGGGTGGTTGTCTAGAGTTAGCCTGATGTTCGGCTTCCTCCTATGTGAAAAAATTACCCCAATACTCTTTCTAATGGAAAACTTAAAACCCCACTGGAGGCCCCAGTTATGAATCATATCCAGTGCCAATTGGATGCGATTTGCTGAGAATTCTGCATTATTGCTGGAATGCCATAATGCACAATCATCAGCGTACAGTGAGTATTTAAGATTCCGAGGAGGAGCTGGTAAGATGTCATTTATCATACATAAAAATAATGTTGGTGACAAGACACTTCCTTGTGGGACCCCGTTTGCCTGGACAAATATGTCCGAAAAAGTGACATTGTCAGAAAACAATTTGACAGAAAACGTTCTGTCAGAAATGAAATTTTGAATAAAACAAGGCAAGTTTCCACGTAATCCGAAAGCATAAAGTTTTCTGAGTAGGCCATATCGCCATGTCATGTCGTAGGCTTTTTCTATATCTAAAAATACTGAAATCAAAAAATCTTTTTTGGCAATTGCCTCTTGAATATGACTGTCCAGCTTTACTAGCTGATCGAGAGTTTGGCGTCCCTTTCGGAAGCCGCACTGCTCGTCAACTAGTAAATTACTGGAATTTAAAAAGTGCAATAGCCTACTATTAACAATTCGTTCCATGACCTTGCATAAGCAACTTGTCAACGCAATTGGGCGGTAGGAGATGGCAAATCTGGGATTACCCCCTCCTTTCAATATGGGAATGATGTGGGCGAAGTGCCATGAGTTTGGAAAAGTGTGGCTTTTCCAAATTTCATTGTACACTTCTAGCAACTTAATCATGTCGTCATGATTAAGATGCTTCATCATCTCATATCGAATCTCATCGGGGCCTGGGGATGTTCCTCTACAGGCTTCTAGGGCTCGGACAAGCTCATCCATTGTAAGATCTTTATTGTAATCAAAGTCATCTCCTGTGGCAAAGTGAATTGGTTGCAGCTCAGCCGCTTCCTTGATGGGCAGGAATGCGTGATGGTAGTTTGCTGAGCTGCTAGTATGAGAGAACTGCCTGGCGAGTGCATTAGCAATGTCTCTAGGTGAATCGATATTTTTGCCCTCTTCAATTATGTTTTTAATTTTGATGGATGTTTTTTTCTTATTGATTTTATTGATTGTGGACCAAACCTCTGATATTTTGGTATTGCTGTTTATTGTAGAGACAAAGCTTCGCCAGGAGTCTCTTTTTGCTTGTCTTATTACTCTACGAGCCCTAGCTCTTGCTTGTTTGTAATTGCAAAAGTTCTCATTTGTGATGTTATTTTGGAAAAGCCTGTAGGCCTTATTGCGTCGGCACAGCGCCCTGCGGCAATCTGGTGTCCACCATGGAACTCTATGCTTAACGCTATCTGTCGAAGTTTTAGGAATGGATAGCAAAGCTGCTTCTAAAATCGAATTCTGAATATTGTTTACTTTATCATCAATGGTTTCTCCAACAAGTTCGAGCTTGACGCTCCTTGTGAAGGCGACCCAGTCTGCTCTTTTTACGTTAAATTTAGGCGCTGAAGGCGTTCTCACTGTGTCGCATGAATATTTAATCAAGATAGGAAGATGATCGCTTCCCAACGAGTCGTCAATGGTGTGCCACAGGCACTTGGCTGCTACTGATGATGAGACCAGTGATATGTCTATAAAGCTCAAATTCCCGGTATTATCGTCCACCCGCGTGGGACTACCATCATTCAGAAGGACTAAATCAGACTCGTTAATCAGCTTAACTACTTGCTCACCTCTACCATCCACCCGTAGGGAACCCCATAACGTATGATGAGCATTAAAATCACCTAAAATTACTTTATTTTGTGGCAGACGTTCCTGAAGAGCAAAAAGCTCATCATAGATTATCACTTTATCAGGCAGACAGTAAACTGAACATATAGCCAGATACGTGCCATTAATTTTTACTTTGCATGCGACAACCTCCAAAGTAGAATCAATAATCACTTCTGTAAAAGGGAGGCTTTGGTGGATGTACATGGCGACTCCGCCTCCACCCCTACCCTCACGATCCTTCCGACATAAATGGTAGTTCCTGAGCGATACGACCTCGTCAGAGACGAGGTTTGTCAAATGAGTTTCTTGGAGAACTATAATATCGGGAGCATAGGACGAGGCTAATAATTTAAGGTCATTTACTTTAGATCTAATACTTCGACAGTTCCATTGTATAATGGTTGACGCGATGATTACGTTTTATGGGGTTTGGAAGTGCCTTGTCCACCAGTTTTTATTTTCTTTTTATGGGAGGGAGGCGCCTCCTCTCCCTCGCTTCCCGGGGACCTCTCACGGGATGGTTTGGAGACAGAAGCCTCCATGTCCTGCACCTCCTGGCGAGGGAGACGACTGACAGACTGCGACCTGCTCCTCTCTCGAGAAACCGATCGCGAGCCAGACGAAGTCCTCACAGGAGTAGCCCGGACGGGAAGGTGCGCTCCGGACTGTGATTCGGTATCTTCCTCCTTATGATGTTTTGGCTGGGTTGATGCAGCCATTTGGTCGACCAATTTTGTCAGTTGATATACTTTAATGTTTAGTTCTTTAACGGTTTGTTTAAGTTCAGCAATTTCCTTATCCTTGGCTGCAAGCTGCTGACTGACATCACTTGCACTAGGGGTGTTGCTAGTTACCGCTGCAGCATAGGAAGTATCGGGTTTGTGTGTCAAACTTTCCACTTTCCTCTTAGCTTCAGTATAACTAACTTCATGCTTTCTCATATATGCCAATGTTTCAGTCTCCTTCTTCAGGATGCTGCACTCGGCAGATCCTGAATGATGGGGACCTTCACAGTTAGCACATTTAGAAATTTTGCTAGTACATGTGATGGTGTCATGGGCTACAGCACATTTCCGGCAAACAAATTTTGATGAATCTTTGTCAATACATCTTAATGAGGTGTGTCCGAATTTTTGGCATCTATTACAATGCATTGGCTTTTGGACATAAGGTCTTACTTGAACACGTTCATAACCGACATTGACATATTCTGGGATTTTATTCAAAGCAAAGGTCAAAAAACACAGTCCAGTTTTCGTTCGCACATTCCCGTCCTTCTTGGTCATACAATGAACGTCCACTACGTCTTGGTCCTTCATGCTCTCAAGAATTTCACTTTCTTCCATCGTCCTCAAATCCCTGTGAAAGATTACTCCCTTACAGGTATTTGGGCCAATAGGAATAGTTACTTTAACTCGAAGATCATGAATTTGCGTCAGCTTAAGTAAATCCTTAATCTGGGAGTTGTATTGTACTTTTACAAGGAGGCTTCCATCTCGCAATTTTTTGACAAAATCAAAATCGCCGTCCACTTGACCATCAAGGACCTTTTTGATGATAAAGGGGTTTACGTTCATAAGCGACTGATTTTCGTTCACGCATTTTACATTCGCGAACCTTGCATTCTGGGTGGGGATTTTGAAAATTGGTCGTCTCGTCTTGTCATTAGTGGGGGTACCATTGTTCGTTGTCAGAGAGTGGTCATGAGTCGCCCCCCCTCCTTGAGGAGGAGAAGGGGTAGCCGGGGAGTCATTCATTCTGGGTATCGGACCAGGTCCGACCCCTCTGCTCAAAGTCGTAGTCCTGAAGGGACAAAATACCTCTTAACTGTTGTTATCAACCTAACTGCAATAGCTAAGAGAGTGGATCAGTATTTCGTCCTCTACCCCCTCAGTGGAAGCCTGGTTGCGTTCTCCAGTACCACAGAGGGATCGAGTTATGTGTGGGACACTTCCTTACCGCCGAACTTGCCTAGGCGAAGGACGGTAATTCAATGCCCACCCCCCAAGCGAATACGGGAGTTCACGAGGAACTCCGGTAGGCTCAGGAAAGTCACATTATAAGGAAAAGATTTCAGGACCAAAGAAAAAGTGCGCCCAAATGACGCCCCAGACTACTGGGCCTCCCTACCCAGGGGTCAAAGCCACAAGGGCTACCCTGGTGTAGAAGAGAGCTGCGGGTCTGGGGTGGGGTGCTGACTACTACTACTGTAGCCTCGTGTCACCTGCAAATACAAAGCACTGAAGGTGCTGGCAAAGCACAATGATGGTTCTGTAATTACAGGATTTTACTTTATTTCAATTTACGTTAAGAAAACTCAGGAACAACAATGTCAAGCGAGACAAGAGGCCCCGGGCTCCAGGGTAGCTCAAGTGGCACAAGACTTATTAGTTTGTTGCTACTGCGTTAGACAGGGTGTTTACTCTACAAGAGTTCGAACACGAGTGTGAGTGTTATTGTTTTTTTTTGTTGTTTTTTTTGTTGGATTTCTTGGCTATCAACCAACGGCACATGGCCAATGGATCCTATTTATTCTATCAATCTATATAAGGTCATAAAGTTTTGTCTCCCTTAGAAAAGCAATTACTTTACTTATTATTTTTTCATTGTCAGATAATAAATTTGATATTGTAAAATCTTTATTTATGAGTTGGAAGTAATTTTTTTGTTTTTGTCTTGGTATGTTGTATTGATTGCAGGCTGTCAGGATATGGTTTATGGTAAGGATTGTGTTGCAGAGGGGGCATTGTGGAGGGTATTTCTTTTCTATGTAGGGAGTGAGGTGGGTAATTCTTGAGGCGTTGACCCTAAGTCGGGCTAACACCACCTCCTCCCTTCTGTCTTTCCTGTGGGATGTGTCCCACAGGTCTATGGTTGGTTTTATTTTGTTGGTGAGTTGGAGGTTGGTCCACTCACTTTGCCACAGGAGATGTATTTTTGCTTTTATAAGAGACACAAAACACCTGAGATCTGTACGAATTATGGTAATGTCCAAATCGTCAGTTGACCCGGCTAATTTGTCAGCCTGTTCATTGCCATGGATGCCAGAGTGATTTATTGGCACCGTGTAACTTACAAATGATATTACCCAGCAATTCATTTTTAGTGGTTTCTAAGGATTTAATAGTTTTAAGTGAACTTAATGAATCGGAAAAAATGACTATTCTATCGTGGGTCGTCGATAGAGCAAAATCAATAGCTTTGTCAATGGCAAAAAGTTCAGCAAGAAAGATCGATGTATGATTCGGCAGTCTAAACTTTAGTTCACATTCAGTCGACCATACACCTGCACCCACACCCTCATTTGTCTTGGAGCCGTCGGTATATATATGAAAAAAGGATAAATGTTTAATAAGGATCTCTCTAAACCGCTGGCGTACCTCACCCTCCGGCGCCATGGCCTTAGCTGATGGAAGCCAAGCTTCCATGATGGAAAAATTGGGTGTTTCCCATGGCGCTATGTTTGACTGAACCAGGGTATCAATAGTAGAGAGATCTATACCGACTTTCTCGACGAGGTCGTGGAGTCTCGTGGCAAAGGGCCTAATGCCTCCATTGCCATTGGGATGGCTCGGGTATCGAGCCACCTTAGCGGCATAGGTCAGGGCTAATTGGCCGCGTCTGAGTCGGAGGGGAGGTACTCCTGACTCCACCTCAAGACGCTCGATCCGAGTGCACTTCAGGGCTCCAAGACACACACGTAAACAGGCATTCTGCACAGCATCCAATCCTTTCAAACTTGTTTTCGATGCCGAATCATACACGATTGACCCATAGTCTACTTTAGACCTAACCAGGGCTTTATATATCATTAGCAAAGACTTCCTATCAGCCCCCCATTTATTACCAGCAATGCACTTTAATAAAGTTAGTGCTTTTTGACATTTATTCTTTAACTGACCAATGTGGTCTTTCCAATTAAGTCTACAATCAAAGAGTAGACCAAGAAATCTAGCAGAATTTTGAATGGGTATTGGGTGGTTATCTAAAGTTAGTCTGATATTTGGTATCTTTCTATGTGAAAAAATTACCCCAATACTCTTTCTAATGGAAAACTTAAAACCCCACTGGAGGCCCCAGTTATGAATCATATCCAATGCGAGTTGGATACGATTTGCCGAGAACTCTGCATTGTTGCTGGAATGCCACAATGCACAATCATCGGCGTACAGTGAGTATTTAAGATTTCGAGGGGGAGCTGGTAGGATGTCATTAATCATACATAGAAATAATGTTGGCGACAAGACACTTCCTTGTGGGACCCCGTTTGCCTGGACAACAATGTCCGAAAAAGTGACATTGTCGGCAAAAAGTTTGACAGAGAACGTTCTGTCAGATATGAAATTTTGAATAAAACAAGGCAAGTTTCCACGTAATCCGAAAGCATAAAGTTTTCTGAGTAGGTCATATCGCCATGTCATGTCGTAGGCTTTTTCTATATCTAAAAATACTGAAATCAAAAAATCTTTTTTGGCAATTGCCTCTTGAATATGACTGTCCAGCTTTACTAGTTGATCGAGAGTTTGGCGTCCCTTTCGGAAGCCGCACTGCTCGTCAACTAGTAAATTACTGCTATTTAAAAAAATGCAATAGCCTACTGTTAACAATTCGTTCCATGACCTTGCATAAGCAACTTGTCAACGCAATTGGTCGGTAGGAGATGGCAGTTCTGGGATTACCCCCTCCTTTCAATACAGGAATGATGTGGGCGAAGTGCCATGAGTTTGGAAAAGTGTGGCTTTTCCAAATTTCATTGTACACTTCTAGCAACTTAATCATGTCATCATGATTAAGATGCTTCATCATCTCATATCGAATCTCATCGGGGCCCGGGGATGTTCCTCTACAGGCTTCTAGGGCTCGGACAAGCTCATTCATTGTTAGGTCTTTATTATAATCAAAGTCATCTCCTGTGGCAAAGTGAATAGGCTGCAGCTCAGCGGCTTCCTTGGTGGGCAGGAAAGCAGGATGGTAGTTTGCTGAGCTGCTTGTATAAGAGAACTGCCTGGCGAGTACATTAGCAATGTCTTTTGGTGAATCGAAATTTGTTCCCTCGTGGATGATGTTTTTAATTTTGCAGGATGTTTTGTTTTTATAAATTTTTTTGACAGTGGACCAAACCTCTGATATTTTTGTATTACTATTGATTGTAGAGACAAAGCTACGCCAGGAGTTTCTTTTAGCTTGTCTAATTACTCTACGAGCCCTAGCTCTTGCTTGTTTGTAGTTGCAAAAGTTCTCATAATTGATGTTATTTTTGAAAAGCCTGTAGGCCTTATTGCGTCGGCACAGCGCCCTGCGGCAATCTGGTGTCCACCATGGAACTCTATGCTTAACGCTATCTGTCGAAGTTTTAGGAATGGATAGCAAAGCTGCTTCTAAAATCGAATTCTGAATATTGTTTACTTTATCATCAATGGTTTCTCCAACAAGTTCGAGCTTGACGCTCCTTGTGAAGGCGACCCAGTCTGCTCTTTTTATGTTAAATTTAGGCGCTGAAGGCGTTCTTGCTGTGTCGCATGAATATTTAATCAAAATAGGAAGATGATCGCTTCCCAACGAGTCGTCAATGGTGTGCCACAGGCACTTGGCTGCTACTGATGATGAGACCAGTGATATGTCTATAAAGCTCAAATTCCCGGTATTATCGTCTACCCGCGTTGGGCTACCATCGTTCAGAAGGACTAAATCAGAGTCGTTAATCAGCTTAACTACTTGCTCACCTCTACCATCCGCCCGCAGGGAACCCCATAATGTATGATGAGCATTAAAATCACCTAAAATTACTTTATTTTGTGGCAGACTATCCTGAAGAGCAAAGAGCTCATCATAAATTACCACTTTATCAGGGGGACAATAAACCGAACATGTAGCCAGATACGTGTTATTGATTTTTACTTTGCATGCGACAACCTCCAAAGTAGAATCAATAATCACTTCTGTAAAAGGGAGGCTTTGGTGGATGTACATGGCGACTCCGCCTCCACCCCTACCCTCACGATCCTTCCGACACAAATGGTAGTTTCTGAGTGATACGACCTCGTCGCAGACGAGGTTGTTTAAGTGTGTTTCTTGTAAGACTATAATATCGGGAGCATAGGACGAGGCTAATAATCTGAGGTCGTTTACTTTAGATCTAATACTTCGACAGTTCCATTGTATAATGGTTAACGCGATGATTACGTTTTATGGGGTTTGGAAGTGCCTTGTCCGCCAGTTTTAATTTTCTTTTTCTGGGAGGGAGGTTCGTCCTCCTCTCCCTCGCTACCCAGGGGCCTCCCATGGGTATTTTTGGAGACAGTAGCCTCCATGTCCTGCGTCTCGCTGCCAGGGAGACGCCCGGTGGAGGATGATCTGCTTCGAGAAGCAGACCAAACACCAGACGAAGTCCTAGCAGGAGCCGCCTGGACGAGAAGGTGCGATCCAGACTGTGTTTTGGTATCATCCTCCTTATGATGCTGCTGCTTTTGCTGGGTTGATTCAGCAATTTGTTGAATTGTATCTTTCAATTCTTTGATTTGACTCATTAATTCCTTGACCGTTTCCTTTAATTCAGCAATTTCTTTATCCTTAGCTGCAAGTTCCTGACTGATGCCGTTTGCACTGGAAGTGTTGTTAGTTGCTGCTGAGGCGTAGGAAGTATTGGGTTTGCTGGTCAAACCTTCAACTTTCCTCTTGGCTTCACGGTAACTAACATCATGTCCACTCATGTATGCTAATATTTCAGTCTCCTTCTTCAAGCTGCTGCACTCGGCAGAGCCAGATTGATGGGGACCTCCACAGTTAGCACACTTGAGCGAAGTCTCAGTACATACAGCAGTGTCATGATCTCCAGCACATTTACCACAAGTAAATTTATTGGTATCCTTATCATTGCATCGTAATGAGGTGTGTCCAAATTTTTGGCATCTATTACAGCGCATAGGTTTTTGAATGTAAGGTCGCACTTGGACACGTTCATATCCAACCGTGACATACTCAGGAATTTTACTCGAAGCAAAAGTCAAAAAGCACAATCCGGTTTTTGTTCGCACATTCCCGTCTTTCTTGGTCATGCAGTTCACGTCCACTACGCTTTGGTCCTTCATATTTTCCAGAATTTCACTCTCCTCCATTGTCCTCAAATCCCTGCTAAAGATTACTCCCTTGCAGGTATTGGGGCCAATGGGGATAGTTACGTTGACCTTCAAATCATGAATCTGCGTCAGTTTAAGCAAGTCCTTAATCTAGGAGTTGAATTGCACTTTTACAAGGAGGCTACCATCTCGCAATTTCTTGACAAAATCAAAATCGCCGTCCACTTGACCATCAAGGACCTTCTTGATGATGAAGGGGCTCACATTCAAAAGCGATTGATTTTCATTCACGCATTTGACAGTCAGATACCTTGCATTCTGTGGAGGGATGGAAAAGAATCGTCGTTCACGTTTGTCAGCAGTAGGGGTTCCGTTGTTCAAGGTCGTATTGGTCGTAGGCGAGTCATGGGTCGTCCCCCCTCCTTGAGGAGGAGGAGGGTTGTTAGCCGCGGGATCAATCATGCTGGGTATCGGACCGAGTCCGACCCCTGGGCCCGTGCCCGTTGTCCTGAAGGGACCAGTTAACCCTTAACTATCGTTGAACAACCTAACAGCAATAGCTAAGAGAAGAGTGTGGCAGTTTCCGTCCTCTACCCCCCCAGTGGAAGCCTGGTTGCGTTCTCCAGTACCACAGAGGGATCGAGTTATGTGGAAGACACCTCCTTACCGCCGAACTTGCCTAGTGCGAAGGGCGGTAATTCGATGCCCACCCCCCAAGCGAATACGGGAGCCCACAAGGGTACTCCGGTAGGCTCAGGGAAGTCACATGAAGAGAGGAAGAGAATTTAGAATAAAGAAAAAGTGCGCCCAAAGGACGCCCCAGACTACTGGGCCTCCCTACCCAGGGGTCAAAGCCCGTAAGGGCTGCCCTGGTGTAGAAGAGAGCTGCGGGTCTGAGGTGGGGTGCTGACTACGCCTACTGTAGTCTCGTGTGACCTGCAAAATCAATGCACTGAAGGTGCAGGCAAAGCACAAAATGCTGAAAAAATCAGATTTACTCTACGTAAATTACGTTAAAAAACTCAGAAGCAATAGCGCCGAGCGAGACGAGAGGCCCCGGACACCAGGGTAGCTCCTGTGGCACAAGGCTTGGGTCTATTGCTGCTGCGTCTGAAAAGAGAGAGGTCCGAGCTGGTCAAAGTCTCGTACACGAGTGCAGTCTGTTGTTTGTTGTTTGTTTGTTTGTTGGATTTCTTGGCTATCAACCAGCGGAGTGCAGTCGTTATTGTTGTCAATTGTAATACAAAGAAAAACACATTTTCCCGCCAATTCAAGGAGTGGGGAAATCAGGATCGGTCACTAGGGCCTACTGATGGACTCTTAGCCGGCTGAGCACATGTGGAGTCATCTGTATGTGACAACATTCATAAAATACTACAGGGGATTGAACATAAATCCGGGGCGGTTAGGTTAATTTCTATGAAAACACACACGAAATATTTGCATTACGAAATACTATACCGTACTCCATGCCAAATACTCATCAATCCGAGAGCCCAGCCGAAAGGGATTTTATCTACTTGTATTAACAAACGAGCCGCACTCGTTTTCATTTTTTAGATTTTTTCAAAACCTGAAGTGTTTCAACTTGTAAACGGGCGTTATGCCTGGTTCAGTGTCAACATGTTAAATAACATGGAAAAAAAAAACTTGTACACCGCCATTTGAAAGTAGCCATTAGCACCGTTGATATCAATAAAATGAAAATGGTAATAATAATATTTATAAATATAATTACTACTACTGTTATTGTTATTATCATTATTACCATTATCATCATTATTATTATGATCATTACCATCATCATAACAATAATAATGTGATGAAGATGATTATGATTTAAATCCCTATTCCTAAAATGGTTTGTAATCTATAAAATCACGTTAATAATCATAACATTAAGTACCATAGCAAACTCTTCCTGTAAAAGTACAGTATTTCTTCTTCGTTTCTTACTCCAAGTGCGACAGGAGTATGACTCAGGACACAATAACTACAGGATTGAAATGTAGTTACTGTAATACTCCATCATTCCATTAATTTAAATGCTGAAATTCTTTAATTATTAATTACTACTGTTACTTCCAATCACTACTGTCTGCATATCCCTTCCATCTTCTTAGTACTGGAATTAATTAATTTCTTGGGCTGCGAGATATTCATGAAACAAGTCTCTGTGGACTTCGTTTATTTCAAAATACATCTACATTACACGCAATATGCAGAATATATGTTCAAGAACAAATTGTTTATTACCCTAAAAAGTCGTTATATGCGGATTAGTATGCATACAAGGAAGGGAATATGTAACACAATAAATATTACTCTGCAGTGCTGCTATTATAGAACAAACTTTTCCATTGTATTTTAAAGTTTATTTATTCAAAATATAATCGCTAACCGCGAATTCAGCTTCAGTAGTATGTTCTTCGCTACGGACGCTTTTTCACACACAATTACCATTACATTTTAAACACCAGGATTAAAATCATATATATATATATATATATATATATATATATCTTGTCAGCCCCTCCCATGGCTAGTGTTGCTATATGACGATCTAATTACAATATTCGAGGAACGAGGCTAATGAACCGAATATTTGGAGTATGCATTTCAATGCATTGTTTTGTCTATGTATTTATATTTTTAATTGTCTTTTACCTATAGAATAAAATAATTGTTTTGCATTATTTTACTCTCATCATAACTTAGATGGCGAATATGAACAAAACATATCTATCATCACATCAAATAATTGATGGGCAGAGCTACTACCTAAAGTCAATGTGCAGCAACACTGGGCAATATCAAGGTCACCAACCTCGACTTTGCCAACGATGTTGCTATCCTATCTAAGTGTCTGGAATCACTGGTGGCGGGTCTTGATGCATTCAGCAATGAGGTGAAGCCTTTGGGACTAGAGGCCTCCTGGACCAAGAATAGATTTAGGATTTTGGGGATCTGTTAGCTTAGTCTATGTCTCTGGGCTGTCAGACTAAGAAGTCAGTAGACAGATTGGTCTGGTAGCAGGAGTAACTCGATCGACATGAGCTTTGAGAGATGTCGGTATCTATGCAGAATTGCCAAGTTACATATCTTCAAGGCTTTGATACCGCTATCGTTGCTGTATGAAAGCAAAACCTAGATGCTATCAAGTCTCGTCTTGATGCCTTTTGTAACAAGTCCCTACGCCGGATCATGAGGTACAGTTGGTAAGACCATGTGTCCAACTGACGGCTAAACCGTGAGATTGGCATGGGACCTCGCATAATCCGGGATCGCCAACTCAAGCTATATGGGGACCTAACTCGTTGCCCTATGGATCACCCTGCCCATCAAGTTGTCTCTTTGCAAGACAATCCTGGGTGGAGGCCCAAGCCATGACCTGGCTTGGGCAACTCGACCATACCTGTCGCAAGGAGCTAGAGATGGGCCGAGGGTCTGTCTGGAGGTTCGCCATGAGGGATCCCCGTGGATGAAAGTGATGATGATGATATGTATCCTCCGTCAGCGCAATCTCTTGGTTTATAATTGCGTTGCTCTTTACTTTTTAATGTTTATTTTTTATTTTGACTGCACATAGGTTGCCATTCGATGTTATTCTATTATTTTTTTTATTTCGTATACAGATAATCAAACTTACGTTTTACTATTTTTTAATGACTCCAGCACATATACAATGATGTTACTTTATCCCAAACCTACATTCGTAGGTTTACGGTGCTAACTGGCTTGCCTCGCTATTCCACAACATATATATATATATATATATGTATGTATATAAAATATGATATATATATATGTATATATATGTATATAAAATATGATATATATATGTATATAAAATATGATATATATATATATATGTATATATATGTATATAAAATATGATATATATGTATATATATGTATATATAATATGATATGTATATGTATATATATTTATATAAAATATGATATATATATGTATATATATATATAATATGATTATATATATAATGTATAATATGATATGATATTATATATATATAAATAGATAATATGATTATATCTATAAATATGATTATATACATATATATTTTTTTCTTTCTTTCTGTGCCGTATGAGAGCCTGACGTTGGTGACCATGTTTAACTTCATGGTTGTACGAAGGTGGTTATCCGTTGCCTTCCTTCGGGTGATTGAAGAATTCACCATCTCTCTTCCCCTACGACACCTGCGTTTGCCCTCTTAAGGCGATATGTCGTTTTCACGCCAAGAGATCGCAGTCGGAGTCCAGTGCTCTAACCACTGGACTATCGCGGCAGCCATATATATATATATATATATATATATATATATATATATGTGTGTGTGTAAAGGTTGCAAATTCGATCCTAATTACTGGCCTGGGCCCTCCACCAATACAACCTTTTGCGGATCACCTCTACTTCGTTGCTCAGTTTTAACAATTGGTCTTAAAGGAGACACTATTATTATCCAGATTTATTTTCTCACACACACAATATAAAAACAAATGATAAAGATAAAAATATAAAAATGCAGAAAAATGTATAAATCAACAAAATAATTAATGACATGTTATAATCACCCCTATTATATTTCACTTTGTGACCAATAATTGTTTGCAATGTTCACACTTTTCACATATCTCACGTAACGTCCGAGTGTTTCTCTCTTCAGCTTCACTTTTCTTAATCTTGCTGATCTCGCCTCTCGCCTCTCGCCTCACGCTTCACGCCTCACGCCTCTCTTCACTCGCCTCTCGCCTCTCGCCTCTCGCCTCTCGCCTCACGCCTCACGCCTCACGCCTCTCGCCTCACGCCTCACGCCTCTCTTCACTCCTATCGCCTCACTCCTCCCGCGTGCGGTTTCGTACGGGCGTACTTGTGACGTGGCACGACACTTT
>NC_061846.1:13172564-13175064 GCF_019202785.1 Penaeus chinensis | reverse complement strand
AGGAGAGCGAGACGTGAGAGTGAGGAGGGACAGGGAGGGAGGTATGAGGGCGGGAGGGTGAGGGAGGATGGAGGAGGGAGAGAGAGAGAGAGAGAGAGAGTAGGAAGAGAGAAAAAAGAGAGAGAGAAAGAGGAGAGAGACGAGAGGGGATGATGAGGAGAGAGAGAGAGAGAATGAGAGAGAGAGATGGAATGAGAGAGAGAAGAGAGAGAAAGGAGAGAGGGAGAGAGAGAGAATAGAGAGAGACAGAGAGATTGGACTGAGTTGATGAGACGTTAATTGTGAGACCTAGAGAGAGAGAGATTGGAGTGAAGAGAGTGAGAGAGAGGAGAGAGGGAGGGGGGGGGAGAGGGAGAGGGAGAGGGCAGGGAGAGGTCATGAGAGGGAGAGGGAGAGGGGGGGGAGATGTAGAGGGAGAGTAGAGGGAGAGGGAGAAGGAGGGAAGAGGAAAAGGGGGGGAGAGAGGGAGAGAGTGGGAGAGTGAGAAGAGAGAGAGAGAGAGAGAGATTGATGATGAGATGAGAGAGAGAAAAAAAAGAGGAAAGAGAAAAAGGGATAAGGATAAGAGAAAGAGAGGGACAGAGAGATAGATAGATAGAGACGAGAGAAGAGAGAGAGAGACGAGGGGGAGGGAGGATGGGCAGAGGGGGCGAACTGGGGGGGGGCGGGGCTGGGAGAGGGAGAGGGAGAGATGTAGAGGCGAGAGGTGAGAGGGAGGAGAGAAAAGGGGAGGGAGAGAGGGGGAGAGATGAGGGCGAGAGTGAGGAAGGGAGAGAGAGAGAGAGAGAGACAAAAGAAGAGAGAAGAGAGAAGGGGGAAAGAGAGAGAGGGGGAGGAGGGGGGGGGGCGGTGTAGTGAGAGGGGGGAGAAGTGAGTAGGGACAGGGGAGGGGATGAGGAGGAGGGAGGGGGGAGAGAGGGGGAGGGGAGAGAGGGGAGAGAGAGAGAGGGGAAAAGGGGGAGGGAGAGAGAGGAAGGGGAGAGTGAGAAAGAGGGGGAGGAGAGAGAGGTGAGAGAGAGGAGAGAGAGAGAGAGGAAAGATGAAGAGGAAGAGGAGAGAGATGAGAGAGATGGAGAGAGAGGGATAGAGAGATGGAGAGAACAGAGGGAGAGAGTGAGGAGAGAGGAGAGAGGAGGAAGATTGAGAGAGAGAGGGAAGAGATGAGAGGAAGAGGAGAGAGAGAGGGGAGAGAGGAGATAGAGAAGTGGAGAGAGGAGAGAGAGAGAGAGAGAAGGAGAGAGGGGAGTGAGAGAGTGTGAAGAGGAGAGGAAGGAGAGAGAGATGAGAGAGAGAGATGAGAGAGAGAGTGGAGAGGAGGTGGGAGGGAGACGAAGGGAGAGAAGGGAGATAGAGACGAGAGAGAGAGAGGAGGGGAAAGAGGAGAGAGAGAGAGAGAGAGAGAGAGAGAGAGAGAGTGGAGAGGAGAGAGAGAGAGAGAGAGGAGGAGAGAGAGACGAGAGAGAGAGAGGAAGGGGGGGAGAGAAGAGAGGAGAGAGAGGGAGGAGAGAGTGAGAGAGAGAGGAGAGAGAGAGGGAGGAGAGGAGAGAAGAGGAGAGAGAGTGAAAGAGAGAGAGAGAGGAGAGTGGGGAGGAGGAGAGAGTGGAGGAGGGAGAGAGAGAAGAGAGAGGATGAGAGAGGGAGAGGAGAGGGAGAAGAGACAGGAGGATGACGAGAGAGAAGGGAGGAGAGAGAGAGGCAGAGGGAAGAGGAGGAGGAGAAGAGGACCAGAGAGGAGGAGAGGAGAGAGAAGGAGAGAGAGGAGGGGAGGAGGAGAGAGAGAAGAGAGAGAGAGATGAGAGAGACAGAGAGGAGAGGAGGAGAGAGGAGAGAGGAGACGAGGGAGGAGGGAGGAGGGGAGAGGAGAGGAGATGGAGAGGGAGGAGAGAGGGGAGGAGAAGGAGAGAGGGGAGATGAGAGAGAGAGAGATCGAGAAGAGAGAGGAGAGGAGAGAGAGCAGAGAGGAGAGATGAGAGGAGGGGAGAGAGAGAGAGAGGAGAGAGGAGAGAGAGGGAGAGAGAGGAGAGAGAGGAGAGAGAGGAGGAGAGAGGATGGAGAGAGAAGAGAGAGGAAGAGGAGGAGAGAGAGAGGAGAGGAGGAGAGAGGGAGGGAGAGAGGGAAAGAGGGAGGGGGAGAGAGAGGAGAAGAAGGGAGGGAGAGAGGGAGTAGAGAAGGGAGAGAGGGGAAAGAGGAGGGGAGAAGAGAGGAGGGAGAGGAGAGAGAGAGAGAGAGAGAGAGGAGGAGAGGTGGAGGAAAAATGGGAGAAGAGAGAGAGATGAGAAGAGGAAGGAAGGGGGAGGGAGGAGGAAGGAGAGGGAAAGAGAGGAGAGAGAGGGAGAGAGAGAGAGAGAGGGGGGAAGAGGAGAGGAGAGGGAGGAAGGGAGAGAGGAGAGAGGAGAGGAGGAGAGAAGGAGGAGAGGAAAGAGGAGGAGAGAGAGGAGGAGGAGAGAGAGAGAGAGAGAGGGGAGAGAGAGGAGGAGAGAGAGAGGAGGAGAAGAGGAGG
>NC_061846.1:13160064-13162564 GCF_019202785.1 Penaeus chinensis | reverse complement strand
TAATTTGAAAATTATTTATTGTAGAAAACTAGAACAAGAAGACCCTCATTTGTTTTTTAGGATAAACATCTTGGGTTGAGGCCTGTCCGACATTATATATATGTATGCATATCTAATATATATATATGCATATCTAATATTGTTGGAGAGGCCTAGAGCGTAGTGAAGAGCCTAGGCCTTGAGTTGATAGGAGAATCAAACTTGAAGATGCAGAGTAGTCTGTCTATTTTTCGGAGAGAATGCAGTATAAATAAATGTTGAAAATGTGTCGCTTTGGCCAAGTACACTGATTGGCCGAACGGCTGCATCCTACTCTCCCGCGTCATGGCGAATCAGTGCTGACTTCACTGGCAGCATCCCACTGCCGTCCTCGGCACGCAGCTGTTGCCTGCTTGCCTGCCGGCTGAATTGGTGCAGAGGTAACTATGCCGAGTGAGGCTGCGCTGGTGCTGAGTGAGGTGACTGTGGCAGATGACTTGGTATGGAGGCAATTGTGCCGAGCGAGGCTACGCCGGTGCCGAGTGAGGTCATCGTGGCATCCGCCACAGTGCCTTCCACCCTATCAAGGAAGAAAGGACTACAGATCAAGGCTCCTGCGAGGGCGACAATGGCACCTGGATCTCGTGTAAGTAATCATGGTCCGAGGCATTAATGTGACCCAGTGATTTGTAGCTTGAAAGCCCTGGGGGAGTGCTGGAGGACCCTGAAAGGGCTCTTGTAAGGGCAGGATAGTAGCTGGAAATGTGAAAATGAATTAAGCTGTATCCAGTCCTGGTGGGATGTAAATGGGCGATAAGAGCAATGGGTGGGTCTGCTCGGAGCGAATTGCTGGGCTACCCAGCAGAGGTCCTCTAGCTGAATGTCACTTGAGCCGTCACTGGGGAAAAATTTTGCGGGCACAACAAGGAGCTGACCGTATACCATCTCGGCCGTGGAATGGGCGAGATCCTTCTTAGGCATTGTCCAGAGCCCAAGAAGCACCCAGGGGAACTGCAAAGTCCATGTGCCTGTGGTGCAACAGGGGGTGAGGCCATCTCGAGGGATCAATGCCATCTCTCGATAAGTCCATAAGCCTATGGATGGTATGCCATTGTGAAATAGAGAGTGAGGCCAAGGGGCTGTGCTATAGCCTTTCACAGTTCTGAGGTAAAACTCGCTCCCCTATCAGACATTATGTGTTCCAGGAGACTGAAGCGGATGACCCAGGAACCGAGGAGTGCCTGGGCTCAGAATCTGGTGGTCACATCCTCCATGAGCATAGCTTAAGGTCAGTGGGTAGAGCGGTCAATGGTGATAAAGATATACCTCTTGCCCTCTGATGGTGGGAGAAATTCGATGACGTCCACATGGATATGGCCAAAATGTTGCATGGGCTGGGTCAGGTCCTGGATAGATGGTTTGGTGTGGTGATGGATTTTGCTGCACTGGCACTGCTCTCTGCTCCTTACCCAATCTCGGAGATCTCTCTTCATGGAGTGCCACACAAACTTCTCTGAAACAAGCTTGGTGGTACTGCAGATGGATGGGTGAGCCAATCCATGGTTGAGGTCAAAGATCTCCCTCCGGAATATGGTAGGTACAAGGGGGGGGACCAATAGTGACGTCGCAGAGGACAGGTATATCTCCTAAGGTGACTTTCTCCCAGCAGAGGTTTGTAATGGCCAAGACGTAGGCTATCATGCTGTTATTCTGCTGCTAGAGCCTTGTAGTTGGCCCCAAGCTGAATGGAGGAGATCTTGATGCATGAGAGGGAATCAGTGACTGGATTCTGGGAGCCCGAGGGGAAAGGGTGTTGACCAGGGGCCTGTGATCATTAAAGATGATATAGGACGTTCCTTCGAGCATGTGGCGGAAGTGTAGCATGGCCAGATGTACTGCCAGGAGCTCTGTCGAATGTGCTGTGCATCCGCTCAGGTAGCTGGAGCTTCCAGCTGAAGAATCCCAGGGGCTGTCGTCTGCTATGTACTTCTTGCTCCAGGACAGCTCCCACTGCAACTTTACTGGCATCTGTGGTGAGGCAGAGCTGGGTGTTGGGGGGCAGGCTGTGATAAGATAGTGGCCCTGGTGAGGGCTGTTTTGGGCACGGCCTTCTGGAGAGGGGCGAGAATGTTGGCAGCCCCAGGGATAAATTGGTGATAGTAGTTTACAATCCCTAGGAACTGCTGGACTCCCTTCATGGCCGTCGGGATTGGGAATTGGAGTACAGCATCGACCTTATTGGCCTGTGGCCAAATGCCCTAGCTCTGAATCTCATACCCCAGGAAATCGATGCTGCTGGCGCCGAAAATGTATTTCTCCAGACTGACTACCAGGCCATTCTCTTCCAGAAGGTGAAGGACTGTGTGGACATGCTGCTGGTGTTCCTGGTGGTACCAAGAGAAAATGAGGATGTCATCAACATAGACCACACAGAATGGGAGCTCTCCAAAAATCTGGCCCATCATCCTCTGGAAAGTAGCGCCACTGTTCCAGAGACCGAAAGTGGAGTCATGGAAGACAT
>NC_061846.1:13150064-13155064 GCF_019202785.1 Penaeus chinensis | reverse complement strand
GGGAAAAGGGGAATGGGAGAGGAGGGTATCCATGCGAGTGGAGAAAGGAGTAGGTAAACGTAGAGAAGAAGCAAATGTAGGAAGTAGGGATCGTGGAATAGTTCGTTTAGTGAGGGGAAGTTGGTGGAATCGAGCATAACATCGGAGAGAGAGTAGGGCACGGCGTCGAGAGAGAGATGGTATGCTTTCGCCAGCTATTTGTTTTACTATTCCGGATTGTACGACGAAGACAGGCAGATGCTCTTTTAAAGGAGATAAGAGCTGATAGTTGATTTGGGGTACCTCGTTTGTAGCGGTAACTGTTCCAGGCTGCACGTTTTACACGGAGTGCTTTAGTGCAATCAGAATTCCACCATGGAACACATTTGGAGGTATAGGGTCTTGAGGTTCGAGGGATAACTGTATGGGCAGCTCTTGGAACTGTAGTTGTGAAACATTGTATCATTTCTGATACGGATGAGAGGGAGGATGGAGAGGTATGAATACCAGAGAGTGAAGTGAAAGTACGCCAGTCGGCTCTATGAAAGCACCAGCGTGGGAAGTTAGGAAGTGGTACATATGAAGTAGGAGAAAGGAGAACTGGAAAGTGGTCACTATAGGGAAAGTGGTCTAGAACTGACCAGTGGAAATCTAAATGAAGAGAAGGGGAGCATAGAGAGAGGTCAATGCATGAAAAACACTGCGTGCGTGTATCAAAGTGTGTGGGTCGATCTGAATTTAGGATAATAAGGTCAGCTGTGGAGAGGAAGCGCTCTAGAGCTCGGCCACGGGAGTTGGTGATATAATCACCCCAAAGAGTGTGGCAGCAGTAAAAAGCCCCTACTATGAGGGAAGGTGAATGAAGTTGGGAAATTAGGCATTCAAAAGAAACAAAGTCAATGGGGCAGGAAGGGGAGAAGTAGACTGAAATCACTGTGATCCAGCGGCGAAGAAATATACGAATAACTGTGCAAGGGACAGTGGTTTGAAAGGGAGGTATGACATAAGGTGCTTTCTGGTTGATAAGTATGGACGAGACATAAAGGGAGTGTGGGGAAGAGACAAAATGGTAATTGGGGATTGGTATTGGAGAATGTGTAAGAAAAGTCTCTTGAAGGCATATAATGGGTGGGTTATAAGAGGAGAGGATATGGCGGAGGTCAGGTCTGTGAGAGCGGAAACAGCGAATGTTCCAATGATGAATAGTTATACTTTCGTTGATTTAGTGGCAAAGATTGCAGTGCTTGTTGGAGAATTTGAAGGGGAAGGTGCTAGAGGGTGGGATAAAGAATGAGGTTGGGGAGGTGGTGTTGTATCAGGAGGGGTGTCGGGAGATATTTGTGACATTAGGGATTCACGTGTGTATCCAGGAGGGAGTGGAAGGGATAAAGGGGATGGTGGGAGGGTTAATACAGGTAGGGGTGGAGTCGGGGGGGGGAGTATTGTTGGGAAGGGGGAGGAGGATTGGGTGTAGGGAGAATATGAGAAGGAGGAGGATAAATATCGGCAGTCACTTTGAGTGTGGAGGGAGCGGGAATTGTAGAATTTGAAGGTGGATGAGTATCAGTTTGGGATTCTATTATGTAGTTCTGGATATCTTCAAGAGTTTCTGTAATGGGGTTGGTTGTAGAGTTTTGTGAGATAAAGGTTTTCTTGTGAGGGGGGGAAGATAAGTCTGGTGTCTGATAAATAGGGGCAAAGGAAGGTGGAGGTGATTGTGAGGTAGGGGAAGAGGGGGTGGAACGTTTATTCTGTCTGCTGCGGGTAGTGCGGGGAGGGAGAGGGGAAGGTGTTGGGTTAATGGTTAAAAGCAAAATAAATGTGCTGGACATCTAAGGTCATGTAGCACTATAGTAAATGGTAGTGAAGGGTGGTTGAGTTAGTGATTTGTTGTCAAAGTTGGGCAAAGGAATTGACGAGTAAATGGGTTAAGGATGGGTAAGGTAATGTATAGGGGTTAGATCAAGTGAAAGGATGTATATGCATTTGAGGAATGAAAACAGGTTGTCAAAGCAGAAAGTGTGAGAAGTTGTGGGAGGGATCGGTCCCATTTAGCTGGGCTAAATAGATTATTTAAGAATTTTGTAGAGATGGGGGTAGTAGAAGGACGGGGGCATGTGGAAGAGGGAGTAGTGTTGAGGGAGGTAGTGTTATGGGGAGGTGGACAATAAGGTTGTAAGGTAGTAATAAGGGATGGGGTAGTTGATGAAGAAGGTTGTGGGGGTATAGTTGTTGAAGTTGAGCATGTTGGGAGTAGAGATGTCTCCTGGGGTGTTGATTAGGGTGGATACTGTACTAGTCGGCATTGAGGAGGGGGTATTAGTTGTAGAGTTCAGAGCCGTGGTCAAATGAGAGCCTGGGGTCATGGAATCGGGCGAGTTTGAATTGGTGGAGCTATTTGATGAAGAGGCAATTGCCTCTAATAATGGTATGGTTAATGGTTAATTAATTATTCATTGTTGGCCATGATAAGCCTGGAGTATGTTGGGAAGAGAAACGGTCCACCCCTCAGGGTCGCTTGAGGGGTAAGGGCTAGACAACTAAAGCAGGGGAATACCGTACCCATGGCTCCCTCAGGCCGTTCAGGACTGGCACAAAGTCAGCCTTTCATCCTTTCAGCACGGGTCTCACACCTTAGGAAGTGGATAGTAGAATGGGTTGGTGAAGGGACAGAAACGAAAAAGTAGGAGGGGAAAAAAAAAGACCATGCAAAATTTGTTGAATCGAAGGCTGAGTCCCAAGGTTGAGGAGTTCCCCAGCATTGGGTCCCAGTCTCCGCCTCCTAAGCCCCCCCACGACAACAACGGGCAAGGGATTGGGGGGGGGGGGGGGGGGCTGTAGTAGAGATTGGGGTGTCTGGATTTAGGATAGCAAAAGAATTTGATTGGGTAGAGATTGGAGTGTCTGGGTTAAGGATGGCAAAAGAGTTTGACTGGGGAAGGTAGGAGGTAGAAGAGGGGAATTTAGATGGAGGGGGGTTGGGTTTAGGAGAGGGTGTAGGAGCTTGGGAGGTATGGGAATTGGCAGAGTGAGCGACATTACTGGAGTAGGGGGTAAGAGAAAAGCCTTGTCGACGTGCTTCCTGTCTGGCTACACGTAGAGTGAGTCCAAGTCTGAATCTGAGAGTTGCTACCTCAGACTCAAATTTGTAGGTGGGGCAGCCTCTATAAAATACATTATGGGGGCCGTCACAGTTTGCACATGTGCGTGATTGTGCAGAGCAATTTGATCGAGTATGGCCAGGTTGGGCACATATCGGGCATCTGGCTGTGGAACGGCAATGTTTGGCAGGATGTCCAAAATGCCAACAATTTTGGCAATGACGAGGAGGAGGTTGGTATGGTCGGACATGTAGGGATTCCCCACCTATGTAAACATTTAAGGGAAGGTCATGTCTACGGAAAGTAATTTTGGCAATGTTGATGGATTTCTTATGATTTCCTCTGGGAGGAATGGAGTAGCATTGTACATATATTGCATAATAGTCTGTGAGACAAGCGAGTAGGTCCTCTCCACAATCTGACCCTTCTTTGTCATGGATTGGGCAATCTGTTGGGGAGATAGAGACAGTTCCAGTGCAAGTATTGAGGGTTGGATGAGGTTCTGTAGTGATGGGATTACCACATAGATCAGTTAGTTTTGTTAATGCTATAGCTTGGTTTTCAGTTGTTACTGTGACGAGACGGGAGTGGTCGCGTCGGCTACGAAAAGAGACTTTGCCTACATGTTTTTGGAGGCATTGTTGGAAGAGGAGGGTGTTTTGAGAGTAGGGCGCTATGGGAGGGATCACGAAAAATCGGTCTCATTTGGCTGGGCTAAATAGAATATTTAGGATTCTTGTAGAGGTGGGGGTAGTAGAAGTGCGGGGACGTGTGGAGGAGGGAGTAGTGTTGAGGGGGGTAGTGTTACGGGGAGGTGGGCAATAAGGTAAGGTAGTAATAAGGGGAGATGGGATGGTTGATGAAGAAGGTTGTGGGAGTAAAGGTGTTGAAGTTGAGCATGTTGGGGGAGTAGAAATGTCTCCTGGGGGTTGGTTGTTGATTAGGGTTGATACTGTACTAGTATGCATTGATGATGGGGGAGTTGTTGCAGTGTTCGGAGCCGTGGTCAAAGGGGAGCCGGGATTGGGGCTATTTGATAAAGGGGCAAGCCTCATTGCCCCTAATAGTGGGGTTACATCTTCATTATTGGCCATGATAAGCCTGGATTATATTGGGGAAAAAAAACAGTCCACCCCTCAGGGTCCCCTTGAGGGGTAAGGGCCAGGTATGGCAGGGGAATACCGTGCCCATGGTTCCCTTAGGCCGTTCAGGACTGACACAAAGTCAGCCTTTCATCCTTTCAGCACGGCTCTCACACCTTAGGAGGTGGATAGTAGAAGGGATTGGTGAAGAAACTGAAACGAAAAGTAAAAGTGGGGAAAAAAAAAAAACATGCAAAATTAGTTGAGTCGATGGCTGAGTCCCAAGGTTGAGGAGTTCCCCATCATTGGGTCTCAGTCTCCGTCTCCTAAGCCCCCCCACGACAACAACGGGCAAAGGATTGGGGGGGTGCGGCGAGCGAGAGGGGAAGGTGTTAGGGCAGTAGTAGAGATTGGAGTGTCTTGATTTAGGATGGCAAAAGAATTTGACTGGGGAAGGTAGGGGGGTAGAAGAGGGGAAGTTAGATGGAAGGGGGTTAGGTTTAGGAGAGGGTGTAGGAGCTTGGTAGGTAGGGGGAGTGGCAGAATGAGCGACATTACTGGAGTAGGGAGTAAGAGAAAAACCTTGTCGACGTGCCTCCTGTCTGGCTTCACGTAGAGTGAGTCCAAGTCTGAATCTGTGAGTTGCTACCTCAGACTCAAATTTGTAGGTGGGGCAGCCTCTATTAAATACATTATGGGGGCCGCCACAGTTGACACATGTGCGTGATTGTGCAGAGCAGTTTGATCGAGCATGGCCAGGTTGGGCACATATCGGGCATCTGGCTGTGGAACGGCAGTGTTTGGCTGGGTGTCCTAAACGCCAACAATTTTGGCACTG
>NC_061846.1:13122564-13127564 GCF_019202785.1 Penaeus chinensis | reverse complement strand
CCTCAGAGAATCCCAGTGCATTTTTCCAAGTCTGAGTCCTGGGAAGGTGAAGAAGGCACCAATCAAAGCACATAGCATGGCCAAAATAATCTTGAAGGTGACCTTGGATGCTGGACCACTGTTCAGAAACAACATTTTTATTATTCAAGTATCAGCATATGTATGTGAATGCAAATGATATGCATGTGTGTGTACATGTGTGTGTGCGTGTGTGTGTGTGTGTGTGTGTGTGTGTGTGTGTGTGTGTGTGTGTGTGTGTGTGTGTGTGTGTGTGTGTGTGTGTGTGTGTGCATTGTGTGCGTGTGTGTGTGTGTGTGTGTGTGTGTGTGTGTGTGTGTGTGTGTGTGTGTGTGTGTGTGTGTGTGTGTGTGTGTGTGTGTGTGTGTGCTTGTGTGGTGTGTGCATGTGTGTGTGCATGTGTACAAGTGTGTGTGTGCAAGTGTGTGTGCAAGTGTGTGTGCAAGTGTGTGTGCAAGTGTGTGTGCAAGTGTGTGTGCAAGTGTGTGTGCATGTGTGCAAGTGTGTGTGTGCATGTGTGCAAGTGTGTGTGTGCATGTGTGCAAGTGTGTGTGTGCATGTGTGCAAGTGTGTGTGTGCATGTGTGCAAGTGCGTGTGCGTGTATGCAAGTGTGTGTGCAAGTGCGTGTGCGTGTATGCAAGTGTGTGTGCATTTGTGCATTTCTATGAGTGTGTGAGTTTTTATGCATGTGTGTCTGCAAATGTGTGCATGTGAGTATGTTCTTACCTAGATGTTTCAAGATAAGGTCAGATGGTCCCACCTGCTGCATCTAAATTATCACATAACTGTTTAAATTTATGCACTATTTGGACACACATCATTTGGAAGACTGTTCCATGTTTCAATAGTTCTGTTTGGGAAACTAAACTTTTTGACATAGTTCTCACTTCTTTTTACTTTCAATTTTTTACTGTGTCCTCTTGTTCTTCTTGTGCTAAAAATTATAGTCATCTTTGTCTAACTTCACCCTTCTTACAGCATAGTTGAACTTCATAATCATGTCACCCTTCTTTCTTCTTCCAAAGTGTTAAGTCCTACTTTCTGTGGTCTTTCTTTGTAGCTCATCTCTTTGAGTAGGTGTCCATCTTGTGGCTTCTCTTTGAACTCTTTCTATATCTTTTTGAAGTGTGGACTCCATACCACTGCACCATACTCCAAACTAAGTTTTATGATGGCTGTAATGATCTTTACCATATCTTTGTCCACATACACATACATTCTCTTCATGTTGGTAATCAGCCCTAGCATTTTATGGACCTTGTTATATGATTAGTTGGGCTCAGCTTCATGTTTATGATTATTCCAAGCTCTTTTTCTTTAACTGCTGGGTTTCTCTTTCCTCCCAGCATTCCCATGTGGGAACATACTTAGAACATTTGTTTTTGTTTTATTTGAGTCATTTCACAACTATTAACATACTTGGATACACTATAGGACAAGGTTTGACAGCATTAAATTACTCATGATCTGGTTCTTTACTCTTGGCAATGCACACTACTGACTTTTCAATTATTTTTGTACATTGTAGTAACTAGTATTTGGAGAGCGGCACTCACTACTTAAATATTTTTCTCAGATTAACAGCATTTGTTCTAGCCCAAATGAAGAGACTGGTGTCAATACTAACAAAAATATAATAAAAATAAAGTATCAAACTGTTTTCACATTTCACACACACACGCACATTGAAGTGGATAGTTCCCCAAGTTCAAAACATAGTACTTCCTCCTTACAGTGGTGATTAAAATGTTTAAAGTGATGTTGAGGATGTTAATGACAAGATGTTTAGTGATGAAATAGTGGAGAACTAATGTGGAGGATAGTGCAGATTTCTATGTTACAAAAATACAGCAAATTTTGGCAGGCATGTTCATAGTGTTCACAGATGGGAACAGTATTCTAACTTGCCATTCCTCTGTTCATTGATATACATTTTTCAGCTGATACATACATATGGCAATAAAGTCTTTCCACAAAATTTGACAGAATTTTCTTAATATTTACCTGCAATGATATAGATCTCCTAATTTGCATTGGTATAATGGAAGATTTTTGCTTTCTCTGAACTTGTTTACATGGTATCTATAGGTGTTGAATCCCATTTTCCAAGTACAACTCCACATGAATAAGTTTTCAATGTCACTTTGGAGGCATTGGCATTAGACATTATGTATTCCTTTTTGGAATTTCTAGTAGTCAGCTAATGTTTGCCCTAAATCATTAGTGAAAATAATAAACATAATCAGCGCCAAGAATGATCCTTGATGTACTCTGCTAGTTACTTATTGCCATGTAGAGTGCTTCCCTCTAATTACAGTGCTCATCTGTCTATCCATTCATGGAGTTTGCCTTTCACTTCACCTAGGTGTTCTAATTTTCATAATAGCCTTCTATGAGACATCTTATCAAATGCCTTCTTTGAGTCTTTCTTGTAATATTTTAGAAACTCTTATCATAGAAACAGAGAAGATTTGCTACGCATGACCTTCCCTTCCTAAGACCAAATGGTTTATTTGATATAATAGTGTTTTTCATGCACTTCAACCCACTGTTTTCTAATTATCCTTTCTAACGGCTTCCATACTACACTAGTTAAAAAAACTGGTCTATAATTTAGAGGGCTTTGTTTGTCGCCACTCTTATATAATGGTGTAATATTGGCGAGTTTCCAATCTTTTGGTAGTTTTCTTTGTCTCACAGAATTTTGGAATATTAAAAATAAAGTAGTACATAGTTCTTCAGCACATTCCCCTAGAACCCAGTTAGATATCTCATCTGTTCCTTCTGCTTTAGTCTTGTTAACCCCTACAGTAGGTCTAATATTTAATTCTTTTTGAGGGTGATATTTTTTAAATTTTGATTTCCATTTGTATGATTACTTTCCATTTCAAATTATGGGTCCTGAACAAACAATGACTCTTTCCTTATTTACAGTGATCTTAATGTCTTTTTTTTAAACTTTATTTCCATTTAATTTTACAGTTTCCTTTACTTTAGATACATCGGCATATGTAGATGTCATTTTTTTTGCCTCTTCCATTATTTGAGACTGGCCTGCCAGTTCATAGTTCTGTGGCACTGACCATAAGCTGGTAGTGGCTACCCTATGGGTCCACTTTAAAACACCTTGTTCCTCCAGTGGCCACTCTTGGACAGACAGAAGGAGGAGGAGTTCGCTGTGACAGTCTCTTATCAATTCACAGAACTCGCAGGAACCCATTGGCGTACGCCTGAGGGCAAGGCAGAATTTCATCTCCCTGGAGACACTGGAGGCCACTGAAGCGTGTCGCATGGCATGGCTGAACAGTAATCAGGACTTGCATTGCTCTTTGGTGCATAGGGCTTGGATACTGCTGTAAAGGGAGAAGGAACAGTTCATCAGGAATCTTGCTGAGGAAGTTGAAGTTCTTGGTAAATGACCTTCACCCTGCCTACCAAGCCCTGAGAAAACTGAGCTCTAAGCCCTCCTTGCAGATGACTGCAGTCTGCTCAGTGGATGGCCAGGTTATCTTGGATCATGTTGGAATTCATGAACATTGGGCTGAGTATTTTTAGCAGCTGTACCAGGTAGACCCTCCATCAGTTAGCCTAGGTGTAAGTGGTATCTCGATACCTGTCCCAGACCCACCCATCACCTCCTACCCTAACTGAGGTTAGGACGGCAATATCCAAGCTGAAGTGTGGGAAAGCTGCAGGCATATGTGATATCCCTGCTGAATTGCTAAAGGCTGGGGGTGAACCTATGGCATGGGGCTTGCATACAATCTTGACTGCCATCTGGCTGTCTGGTACCATTCCCTGATCTGTCATCCCTCTCTGGAAGGGGAAATGAGATCATTGGGACTGTAGCAACTACTGTGGCATTACACTGCTCAGTATACTAGGCAAGGTTTTTGCCAACATTCTTCTGAAACAGATCCGCGACCACCTACTAAGGCACCAGAGAATGGAGCAATCTGGATTCACTCCTGACAAGACCACAATAAACTGTATCCTAGAGCTTAAAGTAATTGTGGAATGCTGTCGTGAGTTTGGTCATGGGTTGCTTGCAGCCTACATTAACCTCAAGAAGGTATTTGACTCAGTGCATCGAGAATTGCTATGGGAGATTCTGGTATTAAAAGTGGTGTAAAATGTGATGAGAGCCTGTCAAACTTCTCTGTTCAGGGGTGAGGCAAGGCTGTGTCCTTGCATCATCACTTTTCAACACCTGCATGGACTGGATAATGGGCAGAGTTACTACCCAAAGTCAGTGTGGAGCAACACAGGGCAATACCAAGTTCTCTGACCTTGACTTTGCCGATGATGTTGCTATCCTATCTGAGTCCCTGGAGTCACTGGTGGCAGCTCTTGATGCATTTAGTAATGAGGAAAAGCCCTTGGGCCTAGAGGTCTCCTAGACCAAGTCCAAGATTCAGGACTTTGGGGGCCCGTTAGGGGAAGCCGTTCAGTAAATCCATGCTTGCGGTGTGGACGTTGAAGTCACAGAGAGCTTTACACACCTTGGGGCTAGAGGTCTCCTGGACCAAGACCAAGATTCAGGATTTTGGGGGCCCGTTAGGGGAAGCCGTTCAGTCAATCCATGCTTGCGGTGTGGACGTTGAAGTCACAGAGAGCTTTACATACCTTGGTAGTGTAGTCCATATTTCTGGGTTGTCAGACCAAGAAGTCAGTCATGGCAGCAGGAGCCATGAACACAATCAACAAGAGCATTTGGAAATGTTGGTAGCTATGCAAAAGGACCAAGCTACGAATCTTCATGGCCTTGATACTGCCAGTTTTGCTTGATGGAAGCGAAACCTAGACGCTATCTACTGCCTTGGAGTCTTGTATTGATGCCTTTTGTAACAAGTCTCTTCGCCAAATCACGGGATACAGTTGACAGGACCATGTGTCCAACCAACAGCTATACCATGAGACTGGCATGGGACCTGTTATTTGTAAAATCTGGGATCGTCAACTCAGGCTATATGGGAACCTA
>NC_061846.1:13107564-13117564 GCF_019202785.1 Penaeus chinensis | reverse complement strand
ATTGGCACACATGCATGACTTGAGTAGAGCAATTTGAATGGTCATGACCTGGTTGGGCACATAGAAGGAAGCAGGGTGTGAAGTGACAGTGTTTGGCTGGGTGGCTAAAACACAATTTCTGACACTGAAAGGAAAAGGGTTGATGTGGTTGGACAAAACAAGACACTCCCATATAAACTTCATGGGGGAGGTTATGTCTATGGAAGCTAATCTTGGCAATATTGGTGTAGAACTTACGTTGGCCTCTGGGAGGAATAGTGTAGCACTGAACTGCCACTGCATCATAATTGACAAGGTATGCATGCAAGTCACTTTCACAGTGAGACAGGACAATCAGAGAGACAGAAACAGTTCTCGTAAAGGTACTATAAAAGGAGTGAGGTTGGGAAGGAACAGGTTTGCTGGTGAGGTTAGTCAGGGTAGATAGTGCTCAAGATTAGGACTCAGATGTAACTGTGACAAGGTGTGAACAATCAGAACTGCGAAGGTATTGTCAGGGTATTGTTAGAGTACAGAGGGCATTGTCAAAGTATGGGGCTGTAGGGGGAATCACAAAGAATTGATTCGACTTGGCTAGGCCAGAAAGGGTACTCAGAAGGTTTGCAGAGGTGGAAGCAGTAGAAGGATGAGGGCGAAAGGAAGATGGGGTGGTATGGAGAGGTAGTACTGTTGAGATGTCAATAAGGATGAAGAGTAATACTGAGGGAATGGGGATAGACAATGAAGAAGATAGGAGATAGGCAATTGAGTGGAGGATGTTGGGAGAGAGGAAGGGGTGTATTCTGGATGGTTAATGGTTAAAAGCAAAATAAATGTGCTAGACATCTAAGGTCATGTAGCACTATAGTTAATGTTAGTGAAGGGTGGTTGGGTTAGTGATTAGTTGTTAAAGCTGGGTTAAGGAATTGGTGAGTGAATGGGTTAGGGTCGGATGAGGTAATGTAAAAGGGTTAGATCAAGTGAAGGATATATATGCGTTTGAGGAAGGAAAACAGGTTGTCAAAGCAGAAAGTGTGAGATTCTGTAAGGATGTCTGATAAGTTGGGATGTCTATGTAGGGAGGACGTGGGCATGACAATAGAATATGTGGGACTGAAAGAGGAACATTCGGAAACCGCGAATGTTCCAATGAAGGATAGTTATACTTCCGTTGATTTACTGGCAAAGATTGCTGTGCGTGTTGGAGAATTTGAAGGGGTAAGTGCTAGAAGGTGGGATAAAGAATGAGGTTGGGGAGGTGGTGTTGTATCAGGAGGGGTGTCAGGAGGTAGAGGGTCTGGGGAAGAGGGTACTTGTGACATGAGGGTTTCACGTGTGTATCCAGGAGGGAGTGGAAGGGATAGAGGGGATGGTGGGAGGGTAAATATAGGTGGGGCTGGAGTCGGGGGGATTGGGTTTTGTTGGGATGGGGTAGGAGGATTGGGTGTAGGGAGAATATGAGTAGGAGGAGGATGAATATCGGCAGTCACTTTGAGTGTGGAGGGAGCGGGAGTTGTAGAATTTGAAGGTGGATGAGTATTAGTTTGGGACTCGTTTATGTAGTTCTGGATATCTTCAAGAGTTTCTATAGTGGAGTTGGTTGGGGTGTTTTGTGAGATAAAGGTTTTCTTGTGAGGGGGGGGAAGAGAAGTTTGGTGTCTGAAGAATAGGGGCAAAGGAAGGTGGAGGTGATTGTGGGGTAGGGGAAGAGGGGGTGGAACGTTTATTCTGTCTGCTGCGGGTAGTGCGGGGAGGGAGAGGGGAAGGTGTTGGGGCTGTAGTAGAGATTGGAGTGTCTGGATTTAGGATGGCAAAAGAATTTGACTGGGGAAGGTAGGAGGTAGAAGAGGGGAAGTTAGATGGAGTGGGGTTAGGTTTTGGAGAAGGTGTAGGAACTAGGGGGGTAGGGGGAGTGGCAGAGTGAGCGACATTACTAGAGTAGGGGGTAAGAGAAAAACCTCTTTGACGAGCCTCCTGTCTGGCTTCACGTAGAGTGAGTCCAAGTCTGAATCTGAGAGTTGCTACCTCAGACTCAAATTTGTAGGTGGGGCAGCCTCTATAAAATACATTATGGGGGCCGCCACACTTTGCCCATGTGCGTGATTGTGCAGAGCAGTTTGATCGAGTATGGCCAGGTTGGGCACATAGCGGGCTTCTGGCTGTGGAATGACAGTGTTTTGGCTGGGTGTCCTAAACACCAACAATTTTGGCACTGACGAGGAGGAGGTTGATATGGTCGGACAGGTAGGGATTCCCCACCTATGTAAACATTAAAGGGAATTTTGGCAATGTTAATGGATTTCTTACGATTTCCTCTGGGAGGAATGGAGTACCATTGAACATATGTTACATCATAGTCTGTGAGACAGGCAAGTAAGTCCTCTCCACAATCTGACCATTCTTTGTCATAGATTGGGCAATCTGTTGGGGAGATAGAGACAGTTCCAGTGCAAGTATTGAGGGTTGGATGAGGTTCTGTAGGGATGGGATTACCACATAGATCAGTTAGTTTTGTTAATGCTATAGCTTGGTTTTCAGTTGTTACTGTGACGAGACGGGAGTGGTCGGGTCGGCTACGGAAAGAGACTTTGCCTACTTGTTTTTGGAGGCATTGTTGGAAGAGGAGGGTGTTTTTAGAGTAGGGAGCTGTGGGAGGGATCACGAAAAATCGGTCCCATTTGGCTGGGCTAAATAGAGTATTTAGGATTCTTGTAGAGGTGGGGGTAGTAGAAGTGCGGGGACGTGTGGAGGAGGGAGTAGTGTTAAGGGGGGTAGTGTTATGGGGAGGTGGGCAATAAGGTTGTAAGGTAGTAATAAGGTTGTAAGGTAGTAATAAGGGAAGATGGGGTAGTTGATGAAGAAGGTTGTGGGAGTAAAGGTGTTGAAGTTGAGCATGTTGGGAGAGTAGAAATGTCTCCTGGGGGTTGGTTGTTGATTAGGGTTGATACTGTACTAGTATACATTGATGAGGGGGTAGTTGTTGCAGTGTTCGGAGCCGTGGTCAAAGGAGAGCCGGGATTGGGGCTATTTGATAAAGGGGCAAGCCTCATTGCCCCTAAGAGTGGGGTTACGTCTTCATTATTGGCCATGATAAGCCTGGAGTATGTTGGGGAAAAAAATAGTCCACCCCTCAGGGTCCCCTTGAGGGGTAAGGGCCAAGTATGGCAGGGGAATACCGTGCCCATGGTTCCCTCAGGCCGTTCAGGACTGACATAAAGTCAGCCTTTCATTCTTTCAGCACGGTTCTCACACCTTAGGAGGTGGATAGTAGAAGGGATTGGTGAAGAAACTGAAACGAAAAGTATGAGTGGGAAAAAGACCATGCAAAATTAGTTGAGTCGATGGCTGAGTCCCAAGGTTGAGGAGTTCCCCATCACTGGGCTCAGTCTTCGTCTCCTAAGCCCCCCCACGACAACAACGGGCAAAGGATTAGGGGGGGGGGGGGGGGATTCTGAAGGTTGAGTGATAACCTGGGTGGATGATTCAAAATGAATTGCATTGACAGCAAATATTGAGGAGGGGGTATTAGTATGAGTGGTCGGAGCCATGGTCAAAGGAGAGGCAGGGGTCAGGAAACCAATGAAATCAAATTTAGATAGGCTAGTTAACCCAATGGCGATGGGTCACGGCTATCGCCGTCATAACAATACGCACGATGTGAGGCGTGCGGCTGTCCGCAGCGGCGCCGCGCCAAAACGCCCCGAGGCAATGATTCGGCTTGATGGACCGATATCACGCGCTCAGAGTCGGCGCGCTGCCGCCGTTCGCCAGAGCGTAGAGTTTTTTTTAATTTGCTATTCCCGGCGCCATTGGGTTAATGAAGAGATAAGCCTTAATGCCCCTAATAAGTGTAAAAAATTATTACTGGCCATAGTGAGCCTATAATAGATGGGGAGAAGAAACGGTGTACCCCCAAGATCCCCATGAGGAGTATGGACTAGACAATTAACCAAGGGAATACTGTGCTCATACCTCCCCAGAGACTGTTCATGACTGAATCAAAGCCATCCTTTCTGTATGGCTCTTACACTTAGGAGGTGGACAGAAGAGGGCATGAAGAAGAGAAGGAAAAGGAAAGGGGGGAAGAAAAGACCATGCAAAATTAATTGAGGCAAGGGCTGAGGTTCAAAGTAGGGGTGATCCCCTACATTGGATCCTAATCCCTATATCTTAAGCCCCCTCCATGATAACAGTGAACAAGGGACTAGGGAGGTGTAAACAGTTAAGTGAATGGAAATCTTCAGCTACAAGCTATTAGGTGCCTAATGTTGAGCTTGAATTAATGAATGAGCTAGGTATAAACTGGGAAAACTATCAATATGCAGTAACATTCCTAACTAATGGCCACTAGCCAGAGGGGGGGGGGGGGTGACCTAAAAAATAATAATAATAATAATAATAATAAATAAAAGTAAACAAAATGCTTTTTTAACATTCCACTGAACTGTCCATGGGTTGTATTTTTTCACTGAAGTATTTTAAAGATTATTTGATCAACTCCATGGGATGGCAAAATCATGGGCCAATTTTAGAAGTTCCATCTGCCAGTGTGAACTATATTTGGATCAATTATACTATCTTTCAAAATTCAAAAATTGTGAGACATGGTGGCACTCCAGATCACCTGTGAAAGAATATGCTATGAAGGCACGCAAAAATTACCTCTGGACAGTCCAGCAGCTTATGTAAGCAAAGCATTGAAAACATGCAGCTGAAATATGGACACTTTTGAAAGTTAGTTATTTCTATTCTATTCACTAAATCTAATGATTATATATATAAAAGCTAATTTAGTGTACTTTTTTCTTATTCGGCTATAAAAGTAAAGATTCCTGTATGAAACAATTAATAATTGCATTAAAACAAAAACAGGTAATCAAAAATGGAAATTCCAGGGGGGGTGGGGGGGGGGGGATCTGATTTTGAAGAAATGGATAATTGTGAATGGAAATATCAGTACAAAATTAATATATACATGTAATCCAAAATATGGGTTCAAATTTGAGAATTAGAGAATCATGTGCAAAATAAATATAAAGCAAGAATTTCCAAAGCCAGTGAATTTTTCCCACAATTGGGGGGTGCTGGTCATTGGGTGGTTTTAATTTTTGTAAGTTATGTATGTAAACACTCGCACATAAAATTAACCATTTTAATCATCCTCATTTTGGGCACAGTAAACCAATCCAAGTTGGTGTTCAATCTTTTGAGTGCCTTATTTTTGCAAACAAGTGAACTAAAGAATTGGACACCTGAATGGAGTCAGTATCTTACTTATTTATGGTGCTTAGAGTGGCGTCCAGGGGTTGCATTTTTTACCAGAAATGCGTGAAAGAAGTGCAGTAGCTGTATGAACTCTTTACAAAGCGAATGCATTTCAAAATTCAATTGTTTTTTTTTTTAGAGCAGGTATCATTGTGTCCCATAATCAACATAAAAATAAGTGATATTTCACTTACTTTTCTATTGTTCAAAATTCCACCCGAGGTGGCCTTCATATTTATGTGCTCTCTTCTATGAAAATGACCAATTTCAAATCAAAATAAATTTACCGATGGTGGACTGAATCTAAACCGAAACATTATCATCTTAATTTATACTTTTATTTTTCAACATGAGGGCTTTGTGCTTGATACACATATAGACCCCAAGCTGTGGTATATTGCCAGGGATATTCGATTGAAAGCATATTTCATGTATAAATGTACACAGAACTTCAGTTTTCTTGATATTGGTAAAAAAGTGTTCTTTGGATACAAACTCATATCTATGCAAATTGTAATTATCATATGCATTACGCAATATTGCTTCTGTAGTAGACATTTCATTCCATTTCAATAAATAAGGTGTGTTACACTCTATATACAAGATGGAATGTGATTTTATAGAGGGATAAACATAAAACTTATTTTTACAAATTACAATTATGTATGTAGTCATAAACAAGGCTGGTAATCCCATGGCTTCAGTACTTCCCTCTTGTATGTCATACCTCATGACAGTCACACTGGCAGATTACCAAAAGACAAACAGAGTAGCTGACACATGGACACTCATTATGTAAACTAAAGTGATAGTTATTTTCAGGTTCACATCAGATGCAAGAGCCTAATTTTTTGGTTCATGACATCTTCTAGGCATATCATTTATGTGATATATATCACCGCTTTTCTACAAAACAACAACGCACATTATAGTATTACACATCCTGTTCTCCCTCAGGGTATGAGTCATGTAGGCAAGAGGCTACAGAATACAGAACGGTATAAAATGTAATGCTTGCATCATCATAATATAACATAAATGACCCAACACCCATAGCAGAGCGAAGTCAACCATGATCTGTCTCGGAGCTATGATCAAGTCAGCAATGACACGAACCCTACATCATCTGGAGGTTAAGGTTTAATTGTGTTTACCCTGAGATGGCTCAACAAGTGTTTAGTCAACAAGAAGTCAAATATTAGTCCTACTTATCTCACTTGCTTAAAATTGGGTGGGTGGGTGCTTCATGCTCGGGATGATGTGAAGCGATGGTGTGGTAGCCTAGTTAGCGTTAAGTGCCTGCTTGCATGCCTTCCCGCTTTCAGCTGCCACCGCTGGCTAGCCTGGTGCGAAAAAGGGAGCAGCTATGCATAAGACTCCCCTGCCAGCTCATAGCCTCTCCATCATCAAGACTTCTACAGTGCCTCCTTATGGCCACCCATGGAAACTAGGTACCTTGCGGTCCTAGGCTGAACTGTGGAGGCTCTTGGAGCAGCAGGAGGCCCTAAAGGTACGGAGCTATGGCCCACCGGCGTGTGGATACGCCCTGGCTTCGTACTAACTCCTGTCCCCTGTGCCCCCTGGGGTTAATGGGCGGCTGTGGGGAGGCAGGCCTTGCCATTCGGCCCCCCCGAGATAACCACTGGCAACGTCTAATATAGAAGTTGACGCTGGGGGGAGGGCTAAAGTCCCTCCTACCCAGCAAGTACGGCGGGCTGTGGGTCCCTCTGGGTTGGCGACCGCTGGGACTCTGGTGGGGAGGGGGGGTTACCCCCAGTCCCAGCTGGGTCCCAGCGGCTGCCAGCCTGGCGTGATGCTTGTGGGGGAAAGCCCTAGGGAGCCCTGCAGGTGGATTATGGGGCCTGCAGCCAGCCAACCTTCTCTATATGGGGCGGCGTCGGTAGGGGTGGCAGAGGTGGCGCCCACCCGGAGTGACTGCCCGAGGTTAGACCTCAGGCGGACTGTCAGGGTGGGGGCTTGGAACATCCGTTCCCTGCAACAGGACGATCGGTTACCACTACTATCGAGGGAATTGAAACAGCTGAGAGTTGAGGTGGCTGCTCTCTCGGAGGTGAGAAGACCTGGCAGTGGCACGATTAGTGAGGGTGGCTACACCTACTACTGGTCGGGCCGCAGCCATGGCCACCATCTCCAGGGAGTAGCCATAACCATCTCCAGCAGACTTCAACCCTTGGTAGTTGAGGTCACTCCAGTCGATGAGCGTATCATGGTATTGAGACTGAAGCTTTCATTTGGCTTCATGTCTCTTGTTGCTGTATACGCTCCTACGGATGTATATAAACTTGAGGTGAAAGAGATGTTTTACGCCAAACTTGCATCTGTGGCAGACAGATGTCCTCGGCGAGATATTCGTATTGTGCTGGGCGACTTCAATGTGGTATCCGGCTGTGATCGAGCTGGCTACGAGATGTCTGTCGGTCCTCATGGCTCAGGAGCTGATGCTGGCAGTGAGAATAGCCTCCTTTTCCGTGACTTTGCTAGGTCCCAGAAATTGAGGATTTCTGGCTCCTGGTATCAGCGTTCTGTCCCGCATCGCTGGACTTGGTACAGCGATACCGGAAGAGTGGCCAAGGAGATCGACCACATCCTCGTTAGCACTCGATGGAGGATCCTCCAGAACTGCAGGGTATATCGAAGCGCTGAGTTCTGTGGAACTGACCATAGAATAGTGGTGGCTACTCTCCGGGTCCACTTTAGAACCCCCCGTCGCCCAAATGAACACCCTAGGGTGTTTAATTTGGACAGATTGGGGGAAGACGAGTGTACCCAGGGGTTTGCCGAGGCTATCTCTGGTCGTCTCACAGCACTCGAGGGCCAGACAGACCCTGTTCTTATGTGGGATACCTTCAAGTGTGAAACGCTTGATGCAGCTCAGGAATCCATTGGTGAACGCCCAAGAACAAGACAGAATTCCATCTCGCAGGAGACGCTGGAAGCCACAGATGCTTGTCGTGCGGCTCGACTGTCAGGGGATCGCACTTTGCACCGCTCTCTGGTGCGCAGGACTAGGTCACTGTTGAGAAGGGATAAGGAACAGTTTATCAGTAGTCTTGCAGAGGAGGTCGAAAGCCATTTCCTTGTAAATGACCTTCATCCTGTCTACCAAGCTCTGAGAAAGCTGAACTCCAAGTCCCCCTCACAGACGGCTGCAGTCCGCTCAGCAAGTGGCCAGATAATCTCAGATCCTGATGGGGTGCGTGTGCGTTGGGCTGAGTATTTTGAGCAGTTGTATAAGGTTGATCCACCAACAGTTAACATGGATGCGGGTAATGTTGAGACTCCTCTGCCAGATCCACCCATCAGCGAGGATCCACCCTCCCTGACCGAAATCAGGGGGGCGATCTCCAAGCTGAAGAGTGGTAAAGCAGCAGGTGTCTGTGGCATCCCAGCCGAATTGTTAAAGGCTGGTGGAGAACCTATGGCAAGGGGCTTGCATGCAGTCCTGTCTGCCATCTGGCAGACTGGTACCTTTCCCCCTGACCTGCTGAGGGGTGTGGTCATCCCTCTCTGGAAGGGGAAAGGGGATCGGCGGGACTGCAGCAATCACCGATGCATTACACTACTCAGTGTACCAGGCAAGGTACTCGCACACATCCTACTGAGACGTATCAGGGACCACCTGTTGAGGCACCAAAGACCGGAGCAATCTGGTTTCACTCCTGGTAAGTCCACAATAGACCGCATCCTGGCGCTTCGAATCATTATAGAGCGCCGTCGTGAGTTCGGACGTGGGCTGCTCGCAGCCTACATCGATCTCAAGAAGGCGTTTGACACGGTGCATCGCGAATCTCTCTGGGAGATCCTGAGACTAAGAGGAATTCCAATAAGGATTATTGGACTAATAGCAAACCTGTATACAGGCACTGAGAGTGCTGTAAAGTGTGGTGGGGGCCTGTCGAGCTTCTTCCCTGTTAGTTCAGGGGTGAGGCAAGGCTGTGTTCTTGCACCAACACTTTTCAACACTTGCATGGATTGGATACTGGGTAGAGCTACTGTCCAAAGTCACTGTGGAGCAACTCTGGGCAATATCAAGGTTACTTATGGAGCTATCCATGTGCAAAAAAATCAGTAAAGACTACAGTAGATAGTACATAAACCTGCAGGCAATAAGTTAAGGAATAAAGGTTCAAGAAATTAAAAGGCCTTCTGGTCCAAATGTAAAAACCAAAGGAACCTTGACATCATATGAGCTTGAGAAATATTTAATAATTAAAAAGGAGTAAATTGATCTGCATAGTATTTAGTGATTTCTTTCTGTAGTCTATGTATGAATATTATGAGCAAAGAAAACTATTTTGAATTGCTTTATAATTTTACTTCTCTACATCCTTCTAATTCATGATGAGGTTAATTTGCAATGAATCTTGAATTGATAAAAAAAAATCCTATTGATACAAAAGAATGCATCAGTAAAGAACTATTCACAAATAAAGGCAGAACTCACCCAGTTCGACACAAGAGAAATCGTGCCAAGGAATAATGAGGAGTTATTCTTGACAAGACACTGGCCATGACCATCGTCACAACAAGCTGGACTCCAAAAACTGCCTGTAAAAATCAAATTTAAAACAGTTAACTAAAGAGCTTCCTCAAAGATTTTAAAGACTTTCTTGTCAAGGAACCACTAAAGAAAAGAAAAGAAAAAAGTAGAAACAAAGGATTAATCAAAATAATTTTTATTACTATTATGAACTGACAATGAAACAAGGCCAGCAAGAAAGCAAAAAAGGAGGCT
>NC_061846.1:13077564-13082564 GCF_019202785.1 Penaeus chinensis | reverse complement strand
AGTATTGTTTATTTGTTTAACCACTAGAATCTGGATGATATGACCATCACGTCATGAAAAAAAATTGGCTTGAGGGACGAGTGACATGAACAGGTCATCATGGAAAAATTTTGCTGAGGGCTGAAATGACAGGAAATGCTGTCATGAGAATTTTGTCTGAAAGCTGAGATGACAGAAATGACTCACCATGAATGCACAAAGCTCTTAGAGGGTAATTAGACTCTGTGGGTATTTAGTAATGGTATCTTGCATTATTCCTATTAGTAAAGGAATATACTGGAGAATGTACCATGACTAGAAGAGTGGCAGGTCTATGGAAGATGCTATTTCCATTCTCATGATCCTATTCCTACCTGCTATGACCAACATGAAAGTTGTGTGTATTACATACACACACACACACATATATATATATATATATATATATATATATATATATATATACATATATATATATATATACACACACATACTTATATATATTATATATATATATACATATATAATATATATATATTTATGTATCTATGTATTTATAAATTTATATAGTTACATATCTATATACTTATAGAAACAAATATATATACTATTATATATAGTTATATGTTTATATATATATATAAATTTATATAAACATATATGTATATATACATATATATATATGTATATATACATATATATATATGTATATATACATATATATATATGTATATATATAAGATATAACATTGTATATCATTATATATAGATATATAACTCTATATAATAGCATACATATGTTTATATATATAAATATATAGATATATTGATATATAAGTATATAAATTTGTAAATACATTAATATATATATATATAAATATATATATGTATATATAAATTATATTTATATATATATTTATATTTATATTTATACATATATTTCATCATCATCATTTTGGAGCTAACGTCGGCAGGGGCGCATAGCTGCATCCACCCTCCGCTTCCACCTACGAGGATCCCTCATGGTGAGCCAGGCAGGGGCCCGGCCCATCTCTAGTTCCTCACGACAGATTTGATCGATCTGCCCAAGCTACGACCTTCTTGGTCGTCCCACAGGCCTCCTCCACCCAGGGTTGTCTCGGACAGAGACAACCTGATGGGCAGGATCATCCTGTGGGAGTCGAGCCAAGTGGCCATATAGCCTGAGTTGGCAATCACGGATTGTGCAAGTAACAGGTCCTGTACCGGTCTCACGGTGCAGCCGTTGGTTGGACACATGGTCCCGCCAACTGTACCCCATGATCCGGCGCAAGGATCTGTTACAAAAGGCATCAAGACGAGATTCCAGAGCACAAGATAGTGTCCAAGTTTCACTACCATAGAGTAAAACTGGGAGTATCATGACCTTGAAAACACGTAACTTGGTCCTTCTGCACAGGTACCAACATCTCCAAATACTCTTGTCGAGAGATTTCATGATCCCTGCTGCCAGGCCAATCCGTCTACTGACTTCTTGGTCTGACAGCCCAGAGTCGTGAAATGCACTACTGAGGTATATAAAGCTCTTTGTGACTTCGATGTTTTCACCGCAAGCACGTATCGACTGTACAGGGTCTCCTAGCAGGCCCCCAAAATCCTGGATCTTGGTCTTGGTCCAGGAGACCTCTGGCCCCAGGGGCTTCGCTTCATTGCTAAATGCATCAAGAGCCGCCACAAGGGTTTCCAGAGATTCAGAGAGTACGGCAACATCATCGGCAAAGTAGAGGTCTGTAACCTTGATATTGCCCAGAGTTGCTCCACAGTGACTTTGGACAGTAGTTCTACCCAGTATCCAATCCATGCAAGTGTTGTAAAGTGTTGGTGCAAGAACACAGCATTGCCTCACACCTGAACTAACAGGGAAGAAGCTCGACAGGCCCCCACCACACTTTACAGCACTTTCAGTGCCTGTTTACAGGTTTGCTATTAGTCCAATAATCCATATTGGAATTCTTCTTAGTCTCAGGATCTCCCAGAGAGATTCGCGATGAACCGTGTCAAACGCCTTCTTGAGATCGATGTAGGCTGCGAGCAGCCCACGTCCGAACTCACGATGGTGCTCTATAATGATTTGAAGCGCCAGGATGCGGTCTATTGTGGACTTACCAGGAGTTAAACCAGATTGCTCCGGTCTTTGGTGCCTCAACAGGTGGTCCCTGATACGTCTCAGTAAGATGTGTGCGAGTACCTTGCCTGGTACACTGAGTAGTGTAATGCCTCGGTGATTGCTGCAGGGAAGAAGCTCGACAGGCCCCCACCACACTTTACAGCACTTTCAGTGCCTGTATACAGGTTTGCTATTAGTCCAATAATCCATATTGGAATTCTTCTTAGTCTCAGGATCTCCCAGAGAGATTCGCGATGCACCGTGTCAAATGCCTTCTTGAGATCAATGTAGGCTGCGAGCAGCCAACGTCCGAACTCACGATGGCGCTCTATAATGATTTGAAGCGCCAGGATGCGGTCTATTGTGGACTTACCAGGAGTTAAACCAGATTGCTCCGGTCTTTGGTGTCTCAACAGGTGGTCCCTGATACGTCTCAGTAAGATGTGTGCGAGTACCTTGCCTGGTACACTGAGTAGTGTAATGCCTCGGTGATTGCTGCAGTCCCACCGATCCCCTTTTCCCCTTCCAGAGAGGGATGACCACACCCCTCAGCAGGTCAGGGGGAAAGGTACCAGTCTGCCAGATGGCAGACAGGACTGCATGCAAGCCCCTTGCCATAGGTTCTCCACCAGCCTTTAACAATTCGGCTGGGATGCCACAGACACCTGCTGCTTTACCACTCTTCAGCTTGGAGATCGCCCCCCTGATTTCGGTCAGGGAGGGTGGATCCTCGCTGATGGGTGGATCTGGCAGAGGAGTCTCAACATTACCCGCATCCATGTTAACTGTTGGTGGATCAACCTTATACAACTGCTCAAAATACTCAGCCCAACGCACACGCACCCCATCAGGATCTGAGATTATCTGGCCACTTGCTGAGCGGACTGCAGTCGTCTGTGAGGGGGGCTTGGAGTTCAGCTTTCTCAGAGCTTGGTAGACAGGATGAAGGTCATTTACAAGGAAATGGCTTTCGACCTCCTCTGAAAGACTACTGATAAACTGTTCCTTATCCCTTCTCAACAGTGACCTAGTCCTGCGCACCAGAGAGCGGTGCAAGGTGCGATTCCCTGACAGTCGAGCCGCACGACAAGCATCTGTGGCTTCCAGTGTCTCCTGCGAGATGGAGTTCTGTCTTGTTCTTGGGCGTTCACCAATGGATTCCTGAGCTGCATCAAGCGTTTCACACTTGAAGGTATCCCACAAAAGAACAGGGTCTGTCTGGCCCTCGAGTGCTGTGAGACGACCAGAGATAGCCTCGGCAAACCCCCGGGTACACTCGTCCTCCCTCAATCTGTCCAAATGAAACACCCTAGGGTGTTCATTTGGGCGACGGGGGGTTCTAAAGTGGACCCGGAGAGTAGCCACTACTATTCTATGATCAGTTCCACAGAACTCAGGGCTTCGATATACCCTGCAGTTCTGGAGGATCCTCCATCGAGTGCTAACGAGGATGTGGTCGATCTCCTTGGCCACTCTACCTGTATCGCTGTACCAAGTCCAGCGATGCGGGTCAGAACGCTGATACCAGGAGCCAGAAATCCTCAATTTCTGGGACCTAGCAAAGTCACGGAAAAGGAGGCTATTCCCGCTGCCAGCATCAGCTCCTGAGCCATGAGGACCGACAGACATCTCGTAGCCAGCTCGATCACAGCCGGATACCGCATTGAAGTCGCCTAGAACAATACGAATATCTCGCCGAGGACATCTGTCTGCCACAGATGCAAGTTTGGCGTAAAACATCTCTTTCACCTTAAGTTTATATACATCCGTAGGAGCGTATACAGCAACAAGAGGAAGCCAAATGAAAGCTTCAGTCTCAATACCATGATACGCTCATCGACTGGAGTGACCTCAACTACCAAGGGTTGAAGTCTGCTGGAGATGGCTATGGCTACTCCCTCGAGATGGTGGCCATCGCTGCGGCCCGACCAGTAGTAGGTGTAGCCACCCTCACTAATCGTGCCACTGCCAGGTCTTCTCACCTCCGAGAGAGCAGCCACCTCAACTCTCAGCTGTTTCAATTCCCTCGATAGTAGTGGTAACCGATCGTCCTGTTGCAGGGAACGGATGTTCCAAGCCCCCACCCTGACAGTCCGCCTGAGGTCTAACCTCGGGAAGTCACTCCGGGTGGGCGCCACCTCTGCCACCCCTACCGACGCCGCCTCATATAGAGGAGGTTGGCTGGCTGCAGGCCCCATAATCCACCTGCAGGGCTCCCTGGGGCGTTCCCCCACAAGCATCACGCCAGGCTGGCGGCCGCTGGGACCCAGCTGGGATTGGGGGTAACCCCCCCTCCCCACCCGAGTCCCAGCGGTCGCCAACCCAGAGGGACCCACAGCCCACCATACTTGCTGCCCTCCCCCCAGCGTCAACAACTATATTGGTCATTGCCAGTGGTTATCTCGGGGGGGCTGACTGGCAAGGCCTGCCTCCCCACAGCTGCCCATTAACCCCAGGGGACGCGGGGGACAGGAGTTAGTACGAAGCCAGGGTGTATCCACACGCCGGTGGGCCATAGCTCCGTACCTTTAGGGCCTCCTGCTGCTCCAAGAGCCTCCACAGTTCAGCCTAGGACCGCAAGGTTATATGTAATAAATTATGTATGTATATATATTTATGTATCAATGTATTTATGTATATATACACATATTTTTATTTATACATATATTTTATATATAATAGATTATGTATATATATGTATATATATTATGTTTATATATATTTATGTATCAATGTATTTATGTATTTATATACTTGTATATATAAATATTTATATACAGTTTTATATTTCTATATATATATTATATTATATATATATATATATATCTATATATAATGATATATATATATCTATCTATATATAATGATATATATA
>NC_061846.1:13032564-13067564 GCF_019202785.1 Penaeus chinensis | reverse complement strand
TAAGATAATGGTATGAAAAAAATTTAAACATAAATAAGAAATAATAATATTAGAAATAATACTAACAGTGGAGTTACTAACAGTTGTAATATTACCATTATCATTAGTCTCATCATTAGTATCATTACATTGTTATTTTTATAACTATTGCTTTGTTGTTCATGTTATAACAATATTAAAACATTATAGTTGCTGTTAACATCGTCTAATAAAGCTACCACTTCCGGGTCGCAAGGCTCTGTTAGCAGGCAGCAACCGATGTTCCTGCAGCAGTCACTCATTTGTCTGGTAACCGAAGTGATTCCCAATCCATGTACAACTCTAACCAGGTTGCATCCACAAATCACAGTTAAGCTATGTGTTCACTCAGTCATAAGAACTAAGTGAACAGACTATAGCAAGCATACTATAAAAGTATTCAGACTTGGTTGACATAAATAAAAACATGTCATATTGGGACGATCAAAAGATTAGAAAATGTTATTAAGAATTACACAGAGGATATGGTAAGTGGAAAAGTACTTGGGACAATGAATCATGAAGGCTTAGCATAAGACATCATTGCACAAAGAAGAATAGAAGAATAGGAATGTTCAAATTAGGTGAAAAAATATTGAAAGTGACTTTCTTGACAATACAAGCAGTAACTGTGAAGTAATAATGCAGGCTAAGAACCTAGCCAGTCATGCAGAATATAAGGAAATTTAATTAAGAGAAAGTAAGTATTGGAAACTTTAAAAAAGAAATCGGGAGAAAGCAAAACAAATGTCGTTGGGGTGGGGGGTTTTGGAGACGGAGCCTGAGGCTCAATGCTGTGGATATCCCCTACCTTGGGGCCCCCCCATCCCCCCTGGGTTATTAGGGGGGGGGGGGGTAGTAGACAAAGTCTGAGGTCCAATGTTGGGGATCTCCCTTACCTTGAGCCTCAGCCTTTGTCTCAACTAATTTTACATGGACTGACTTTGTGCCAGTCAGGAATGGCCTCTTGGAGCCATGCACACAGTATTCCCTTAGTTAATTGTTTAGCCCATACCCCTCATGAGGACCCTGGGGGTGAACCTTTTATCTTCCCTACATATTCCATGCTTACTGTGGCCAGTAATAACGTTTTTGTACCCTTATTCAGGGCATTTGAATCTAACTTCTCTGGTTTACCCACCCCCGACTCTCCTTTGATCATGGCTCTGACCACTGCTACTACATCCCCCTCCTCGACATGTGCTGTCAACTTGACCAAACCCGAATCTTCTTCCCAGGTGTAACTCATCCTTCAAAAGCCACCCCTTCCTCACTCCCAATGTCCTCCAACCCACCCCCTGCACAGTCATCATTTTCTACCTCCTCCTCCTCCCTTATTACAACTTTTCAACCTTACTGCCCTCACCCCCACAGTACTATCTCAATCTACACCACTCCCCTCTCCTCCCATCCTCACCCCTCTACATTTCCCACTGTTATATATCTTTTGAGTCCTCTATTTAGCCCAGCTAAGTGGAACCAATTTTTTTGTGATTCCCCTAACAGCACCTTATTCCAATGATGCCCTCCGCTTTCAACAATGTCTCCAAAATTAAATAGGCAAAGTTGCCTTCTACAGTTGCCCAGATCACTCATGTCTTGTCATAGTTACATCTGAGTCTCAAGCCCATGCACTTACTACCCAAGTAGATCTCACTGGCAAACCTATTCCCAAACCCTTTCTTCCCTTAACCCCTTCCCGATGGGTCACGCCCTGAAGCATCATAACAAACTGTTCAATTTAGAAGAGGAAAATCTTGCCCTGTCAAAACCAAATCAACCCCCACCCCATCACACATACACACAGAAGGATTTGTGTATTTAAAGAAAAATATTTAACTTGTTTTAATCATTGATGAACAAACTTATAAATGTAGCAAAGGTATATGTGAATTTAAGAGGAAAAAATCATTACTACCAATAACTAAAATTACAAACTACAATAAGCAATTATGAAATCAAGAGAAACCTTTGAATTATAATATAAATATTAGAAACTTGACAATAAATTTATAATGACAGTGAGCAATATATTACAAAACCTACAATAAACAAACCTTCAATAATACAATTATAACAAACATAAAATAAAATCAGTGCAACTTTCTTCCTGTTTTTTTTTTTTTTTTTTTTTTTTTTTTTTTTTTTTTTTTTTTTTTTTAATTATTATTATTATTATTATTATTATTATTATTATCATTATTATTATTATTATTATTATTATTATTATTATTATTATTATTATTATTATTATTCAGAGCCATTTTCTTGCTGCAGTACCTGAAACTTAAAGAGCTTATAAAATCAACTTTACCTTTACAACAACAAAAATCACACTAGCATTATAACTGCTATAAAAGCAGTAATGAAGGTATTACATACAGGAAAATAATCAATTAACCCAATGCCGACAGGCATGACGTGTACGTATGTGCTATGCCCACTGTAAGTACTTGTTTGATTTTTTTTACACATAGATGGCTACACTTGTACTAAGTCACCAATGAGCCAGTTACGAGTACTGCCTGTCTCACCTTTTACCCTTTTCTTTGATTTACGAAAATATTTTACAATATCTTATTTTGCTGTTACTAATGTTTGTAACATTATAGTGATTATAATGTTTATAATGAAAATAACACCATCGATATTCATAGCACTAGTAAGAAAAACATTTTTCCCACCAATTCAAATCAAGTAAGGTTACAAGGTCTACTAATTGATTCCTTTGTGGCTAAGCACTAGCAGAGCCATCTATGTGTAAAGACATTTCACAAAAATATAGAAAATGAGCACAGCCTTTTCCCGTTTTTTATTCATTTTCCCCGGCAGCATTAGGTTAATAAATTCTACTGTAAATATGAGTTTTATCTTAGTTAAAAGAGCAAGCAATCTTCATATTTCCCCTCCAGCTTTTTCATTTCCATCTCCAACCCCTTCTACTATCCACTTCTAGGAGACATTCCTACTCTCCCAACATTCTCAACTTTATCACCTCTACACCCACAACCTTCTTCATCAACCAGCCCATCCTCCCTTGTTACTACTTTACAGCCTTATTGTCCACCTCTCCGTAATACTACCTCCCTCAACACTACTCCCTCTTCCACATACCCCCTGTCCTTCTACCACCCCCATCTCTGCAAATATCTTAAATCACACTGCCCCTCCCCACCTCTCTCAAGATGATCTCACACCCTCCCCTACACCTATCCCTCCTACATCTTACTTCCCCACTTCTACCTCCTACCTTCCCCAGTCAAATTCTTTTGCCATTCTAAATCCAGACACTCCAATTTTTACTGTAGCCCCAACACCTTCCCCTCTCCCTCCCCACACTACCTACAGCAGACTAAACGTTCTCCCCCCCCCCCCCCATAAGAACATCTTTGGCTCACAAAACTCCCCAACCAACTCCATTACAGAAACTCTTGAAGATATTCCAAACTATCTGCTCGTGTCCCAAATTAACACTGAATCACCACATCCACCCTCAAATTCCACAACTCTTGCTCTTTCCACTCAAAGTGACTGCCGATATCCATCCTCCTTCTACTCATATTCCCCCTACACCCCTTCCTCCTACTGCCCAATACAGCCCATCCCCCTAGCTCCACCTACATTAACTCCTCTACCTCCACCCCCCCCACCCCACCCCAACTGTGGTGGTCCCCATAATGTATTTTATAGGGACTGCCCCACCTACAAATTTGAGTCTGAGGTGGCAACTCTCAGATTCAGACTTGGTCTCACTCTACGTGAAGCCAGACAGAAAGCACATCAATGAAGTTTTCTCCTACTTCCTACTACAGTAATATCATTAGCTCTGCCCCTCCACCTCCCTCCTAAGATGTTCTAACACCCTACCCTATACCTATCCCTCCTACATCTTATTTCCCCACTTCTACCTCCTACCTTCCCCAGTTAAATTATTTTGCCATTCCAGATCCAGACACTCCAATTTCTACTGCAGCCCCAACACCTTCCCTTCTCCCCCCCCACACTACCCGCATCAGACAGACTGAACATTCCACCCCTTCTCCTACCACACATTCCCCTCCACCTACCTTTGCCTCTACTCCTCAGTCACCAGTCTCTTCTTCCCCCCCTCATAAAAAAAACCTTTGTCTCACAAAACTCCCCAACCAACTCCTTTACAAAAACCCTTGAAGATATTCCAAACTATCTACTCAAATCCCAAAATGACAACGAAACCCCTCATCCCCCCTTAAATTCCACAACTGCTCCCTCCACACTCAAAGTGATTGCTGATATCCATCTTCCTCTTATTCAGTTTCCCCTACACTCCTTCCTCCTACTCCCTCCCAACACAGCCCATCCCCCTCAATTCCAGCTCCACTTACATTAACCCTCTCTCCATCCCCTCTATCCCTTCCACTCCCTCCTGGATACATACGTGAATCCTTTATATCACAACTATGCCCTTCCCCAGATCCTCCACCTCCTGATACAACATCATCTCCCCCCTCTCATTCCTTATCTTAGCCCCTAGCTACTTCTTCTTCAAATTCTCCAACATGCACATTAACCATTTTCACTTGTAGATCAACTAAGGTATAGCTCTCCTACATTGGAATATTTGCGGTTTTCATTCTCACAGACCTGACCTTCGTTATATCCTTTCTTCTTATAACCCATCCATTATCTGCCTTCAATAGACTTTTCTTACACATGCTCCTATACCAATTCCCAATTACCATTTTGTCTCTTCTTCACACTCCCCTTTTGTCATGTCTATACTTATCCAGCAAAACACACCTTATGTCATACCTACCTTTCAAACCACTGTCCTGTGCACAGTTATTCGCATCTTTCTTCGCCGTTAGATCACAGTTATATTAGTCTACTCCCCTTCCCACCCCATTGACTTTGTTGCCTTTGAAACTAATTTCCTAACTCCAGCCACATTTCCTTGTAGTTGGTTATTTTAACTGGTGATTCCATCACTACCTCCCTTGGCCGATACCTAGAACTCCTTCCTCTCCACAATCCACGCAATCTTTTTCATGTCTTGATCTCTCTTTATACTTCCCTTCTCTTCATTTAGATTTCCATAGGTCAATTCTAAACCTCTTTTTAGTGACAAATCTCCAGTCCTACTTTTTCCATTTTTATATGTACCACTTTCTATCCCCCACGCTGGTGCTTTGATAAAGCCAACTGGTGTACTTTCACCTCACTACTATTCTTACCCCTCCATCCCCCTTCTCATTCATTTCAGATATGATACAATGTTTTGCAGCTACAGTCCTAAGAGCTGCCTATACAGCCATTCCTCGAACTTTAAGACCTTACACCTCCAAATGTGTTCCATGCTGCAATTCTGATTGCACTAAAGGGCTTTGCTTAGGCACCCCTAGCGAAAGTATCCTCAATTACATCTACATCAGTTTCAGCTTTTTGGCATCAGATCCATAAACTATCAGGCAAGCATCCCCCCATCTAGTCCCCGTCCTATATATTTGAGATATTCTCATCCATCTTCCTCTCTATCCTTCCTATTAAATATTTTCAACCACATTTGGACATCAGGAAATTTTCCTTCTCATTGGCAAGAAGCTCCCCTTTTTGAAACCCATTAAATCAGGTATTCTCCCTCAAGATTACTGCCCCATCGCTTTAACTGGCTGCTTGTGCAAACTACTAGAATGAATGGTTAACTTCCGCTTAATGTGGTATCTTGAATCTCACAATCTACTCTCTCCTTCCCAGTTTGGTTTCCGCCGTGCCTGAAGTACAGCTGATTCCTTGCTCATTTCGAGACAAATATTACATCTGCATTTGCACACCATGAATATGAGCTGTTATTCTTTGACCTCCCTAGGCAAATGCACTTTCCAGGTCAAAATTGCCTCTTCTACATCATCATCCTTTCCTCAAGGTAGCATGCTCAGCACCACTTTATTCCTTCTTGCTGTTAATGAATTGTCTCAGTTTTACCACCAGGAGCCTGATTATTACTATATCTTGATGATTTAACCATCTTCACCTCTGACACTTCCATACCAAATCTTCGCCAATTCCTTCAGTCAGCAATATCATCAGTATCTTCCTGGGCCACTAACCATGGCCTTCGTTTTTCTACCTTCAAATCTTTCTCCGTCCTTTTCTCTTGCACATGTGTAGGTCCCCAACCTCCACTCTTCACATATGGCGCTTCACTCCAGTACCGTTTCTCTGGCAAATTCCTTGGCTTTATTTTTAACTCCAAATTGTCTCAGTGAGACAAACAAAAGAAACAAAAAAGCTCACTGCTGCCTCCAAATCTTACAAACTCTTTCCCATATATCTTGGGTCTCAGATCACAAAACTCTCCTCCATCTTCATGTTACCTTGATCTTCTCCATTCTCGATTATGGATGCCATATCTACTCTGCCTCAACCTCCCTCCTTGCTCATCTTGATAGAATCCACCACTGCAGTCTTTACTTAGCTCTAGGCGCCCTCTACTCCTCTTGAGTTGAGAGCCTGTACACTGAGTCAGACATACCATCTCTCTCTCGACGTCATACCCTCTCTCTCCAATGCTATGCTCAGTTCCACCAACTTTCCCTCACCAATCTAACTATCCCATAATCCCTGCTTCCTACCTTTGCTTCTCCACGTTTACCTGCTCCTTTCTCCATTCACACGGACACCCTCCTCTCCCTTTTCCCCATATCCAACCTCTTCTATTTTCTATTTATTCTGCTCCTTTGTTTTCCTTGACCCACCAAAATGAGATATCTCCCCTTATGTCCTTCTCATCCATTTCCTCTCTTACTATTTTTACTGACTTCCGTAACTCATTAACTCTCATAAATTCTGTGCACTTGACCAATCCCATTGTCTGTAAGATCCAGAACTGGTTGTTTTACCTGTCCACACACCATAAATCTATCAGATATTGCAATGAACAGGCAGATACTCTAGCATGCTATGCCGCTACGTCCACATCACACCAACCACATTTCTCATGTATTCCAGCCACCAATTATTACTCCCTACTTTAAGACCTTCCTGTATACTTGATGGCAATTTTTCTGGGCTCAAGTTTCTGCACTAATAAATTACATAATGTAAATCTATCTGTTTCTTCCTGGTCAGCTACATTCCATCGGAACAGGCATTGGGAGATGGCTCTCACCCGCTTACTTATTAACCACATCCATCTAACACATTGCTATCTGATGTCACATTCTGATCCATCCTGTGTCCTCTATGTAATGTCCCTCTTTCAGTTCCACACATTCTGTTGTCCTGTCCATGCTTTGATGCAGCCAGTATCAATGCTTTCCCCCACCTGTCCTCCCTTCACTGACCTCCCAACCTATCAGACATCCTTACAGAATCTCACACTTTCTGCTTTGACAACCTGTTCTCCTTCCTCAGATACATACATATCCTTCACTTGATCTAATCCCCCTTACCTAATCCTACCTTAACCCAAACACTCATCAACTCCTTTACCCATCTTTAACCTTTTCAATAGTAATCTAGAAAGTTGATGTGTAGTAACTAACTACTAACTCAACCTCCTTCACTACCCTATACTGTACCTTCCTATAGTGCTACATAACCTTAGATGCTTAGCACATTTTTTTGCTTTTAACCATTAACCATTGCTAGAAGTGTTACTGCCAAGAGATGATCTGCAGGAATTGCCTTTCTCAGATGAGTGTCCTTCTCAATGTGAGGTTTTACAAGATGCAACAAGATGCAATAAAAAACACCTCCATGTTTTACATTTGTAAAACCCGCAACTGTCTTCCAGTACCATTTACTTCACTAGCTTAATTATTGCATGCACAGCTTTTCTTTTTTCAATGCTTTAACGTATGATCGCTTTGGTTTTCTTTCCTCTTCACAAAGTTAAAAGACAATACACAAAACTACAGCAAAATAAGAGAAACTAACCTTGTGCTCCGTGCTACCATGTAGTCAAAGATATGTTTGGGCTGGCACAGAGGCTCTTTCTGTTGTTGAAACACTACGTCTGGCAGGGCAGACAGAAATGTCTTAGGACCCACACATAGAGAAAACCATTTGCCATAGGCATAGATACAAACTAAAATATAATTCAGTGTCCTATGGTACTTCGTAACATAAACAGAAAAAGAGGAGCTTAAACAGACATTTTGTAAGGTCCAGATAATTCTTAACTCTGTATAGACTACTTGCTTATCCTAGAGGACTATCATTGATAAACTCATATGTGTGCATTTACACATGTAAACTGTACATGACCTTTACATTTTAGTGTACAACTGAATGGATGTTATAGTGAAACCCCATGGTCTTTAAGGGGTTTATATACTATAATCTCTGGGTTACCCATGCAGTTTGTACTTTATGGCAATAGTTAAGACATTATCTTATCATAACCTTTTACCCTCATTACCAGTCTTGCAGAATAGGAGGCCCAAGGTACTTGCTCATGAATTTTGTTAAGGGACACCTCGTAAATAATAAAAAAAACAATGAAATACATGGGCTGTCTATTCTGTCTATTAGGGACCATTTTGTAGGATACACAAATCCTGCTTTTTAGTAATCCAGGTGGTGCTAGCTTCAAGCAGAAATGTGTTCATATTTTTTTGGTGGAAATGGTACACATTGGGCATGGAACTACCCTGCAACTGTGAACATCATGGGCAAACTGTTGTTCCAAAATAAATACCATCAAAATACTAAGGTTGTTAAATCACCAATAGAATGGGTGTAGCCCACCTGGCACAAAGGACTCAATCAGAGTAAAGATAGGTGATTTTCCAACTTCAGAACTGTGAAGTATGAACAAATTTAAATATGGTCAAGATTCACAGTATGGGTAACCTATATTGCAATTGTTGATCGTGATACACTCCCGTACGATTATACCCATGTAACACAAAGTTTCTTGTTGAGTTCATCTGTTGTTATTTTTTAACTGTTATTTAAGGATGGTGCTCCATAATTGTTCTCTGGCTTTCACTTTGTCCACTATGATGTAAATAATTTCTGAAGTGAGCTTTGTGTCTTCAGTGTGTCAGAGTGGGTTCATATTTGCTTTCCTTGACTGGATACTTTTTAAAATTCTAATGAGGCATCATTGTTAGTTGTAATATATATTATTATCTCTACAGTATAATTATACTTAACGTGATATAATGATCACTGTTTAGACAGTCATGTAATGAGCTTCCTAGTAAATATACAGATTTTGTTCTGGGATCATCTTTCCCACTCTGGCTGGAGCAAAAGAAACATCACAGCAGTTCTCTTTACCACTCTAGGCAGGGATTTTCATCTCAGTGTCCTTTACAGATAGGAAAGTACCCTGCTCTGTTAAGGGATCCCAGGACAAAATAGACTATGTGACCCCCCATAAAGCGAAGGTCACACTAGTCTATTCTGTCATAGGATCCCCAGATAGGATCACCAAAGTCTGGTCAGCTACAGAGAGGGATTGGTCACACTACATTCAGTGTTCCTTTGGAGAGAACCATCGTCTCAGTTCAGCGTTCATAACAGTAAACAATGGTGCTTTCCATCGAGGACGCTTCATTGTTTAATTCATCCATTAATGTTGTTGTCAAATTCCTGCTTTTATAATCCTGGTGTTCCACAAGTAAATAAATTCCAAAGTGAGCTCCATGTTTTTGGTGTGTCGAAGTGGATTGATGTTTATGTTTGTTAGTCAGATGAACGTTTACCTGAATTTCATTTTCTCCTTGAGAATTTTCCAAGACATGTTGGAATGCAATATATCTTTGTATTTTATAATTAAATTTGTTTTTATCATGATACATAATTATTTTTAAAGATTCTAAGTAATGAGTTTACCAGTAATTATATCATAGTTTTTGTTTTGGCAATATCTTTTAGCTCTAGGCAGGGATGAAATGCCCACATAGCGCTTTCATGCTGCAGAGGGTTTTTCGTCTCGGATCCGTTTACAGCTAGAGAAGCATCCAGCTCTGTAAAAAGATCTCTGGACAGAATAGATTAATGTGACCGGCCCTTAAAGCAACAGTTACACTAGTTTTGTCTGTCTAGGAATCCCTGCACAGCCACACTAGGTCTGTCAGGTAGAGGGCAGGATTGATCAAAGATGCAGTGTCCCCTATAGAGAAACATTCTCCCAGAAAAGGCCAAAATGTCTTCAATAACATGTATGAACTATGCATCGAAGATAGTCATGGATTTAAAAAAAAAGACACTTAATCCAATAGTATTCTTTCCATTGGCATATGCTGCCATTAGTGTAATCATCAATGCATGAGAGACATATTTAAGGACTGATGAAAAAAAAGGTGAGAGTAAGCAAATACAGTAAATTATCTATTGTGACACACCCTTTCCTGTCGCATAATTCCATTTTCTTTTTTATTTCATCCATTATTGTTGTTTTTAACTTCCTGCTATCATATTATTTGTGGATAGTATTCCATAATATTCTTTCCAGTAGCATGTGCTGCCATTTAGTGTAATCATTAATGCACGAAAAACGTAATTAAGGACTGATGAAAACAAAGTTGAGAGTAAACAAATACTATTGTTGAAATTCAGTAAGATATTAATTGTCTATTGTGACACACCATTGCCTGTTGTATAATTATACCCGTTCCAGTTTCTTTTTTATTTTATCCATTATTGTTGTTTTTAACTTCCTGCTATCATGTTACTTGTGGATGGTATTCCATAATTGTTCTCTGGCTCTCACTTTGTCTACTAGGACATAATAATGCCTGTCTTTACTGCGTCTGAGTGGATGCATGTTTGCATTCCTTGATCAAATGAACATTTTCTTTCCTTTTAGCAGGGACGAAAGCTTAACCCTGGGCAGAGATTTCTTTATCGGTTCCCTTTACAGTTGGGGGAAGTATCATGCTCTGTAAAGGGATCATTGGACAGAAAAAACTAGTGCGACTGCCCTTTAAAGGGATCCCCAGGCAGACAAGGATAGTATGATTGCTCACTCACAGAGTGGGATACTTCCCCAGTTGTGAAGGGAATGAAAACTCCGGCTTAGAGCAGCACTGAACAAGAATTGCTGTGTTGGTCCTTTGCCCCCAATTACAGAAGGAAAGGTGATTCCAAAAGAAAATTGTAAAATAAGTACTACCAAGATTATTATTTGGTCATCTAAACAGAGATTATTATTTCATATTAAGTAAATAATATATATTGTAACTAATGATGGTCCCCTGGTAGACAAAATGAGAACCAGAAAACAATACCATCCACAAATACCAAGATAGCAGAAAGTTAAAAATAATAATGGATAAAATCACTAAGAAATTTTGCTTTGCATGGGGTATTAATATACGTCTGGCAAGGCTGTCATACGATCAACAATTAATTATATTATCCAGTTATGTTTTTTGTGGTCGGATATTTTACTTCTTTTTAAAATATTGGGTAGCTGGTACAGTTTCATGATGTGTGATAATGAATTAAATGGAGGAATGGCTTTTCTAAGTTTAGTTTCTTCTTGAAATTGTCAATTGATATGCACAACTTTGTTCAATGTTTCTCTACAATGGGATAATGTGACCAATCCCACCCTGTACGTGACAGATACTTGGCGTGGCTGTTCAGGCATCCTCGAACATTTAAAATGTGTGGCCGTTGCTTAACAAATGTAGAGCCACAAGGATCGGTCCAGTTATGTTTGTTAATTTATCACTCATCTGGGTTTGAAGATAAGCCCAGACAGCTAGCTGAATGTGTTTTAGGATGCATAAACTCAGCATTTGGAGTCATGCCAAATACTCCAAAAGAAATAACATAGAAGTTAATACAACCAATCCCTTGGAATCACATATATTTCTAGCAAGAATTGACTGTACCAGCACAAACTTAGAAAAATGATACAAAATAGATTATGAAAATAAAAAAAATATAGATGGGCACCTAAACTCAAAGGATCACATAAATGATAAAGAGAACTTGAACTATATAAAGCTTACAAAACTGCCCCCCGCCCCCCTTCATCCCTTGCTCATTGTTGTGTGGGTATGGGGGATCACCCCTGCCTCAACTAATTTTGCATGTTTTTTTTTTTTCTGCTTTCCTTTCCCTTCTATTCTTCACCCCTTCTATCCACTTAACCTAATGATTAATCCCCCCCCCCTTTTTTTTTTGCCATACTTTGTCATATTGCTATATGACCTTTGATGTCTGGCACATTTATTAATTTTGACCATTAACTATTCTGGAAAACCACAAACATCACCTTATAAAAAAAAAAAAAAAAAAAAAAAAAAAAATTAAGGCTTTGCACCCAAGACCTACACTATCGCTATATTTTAGATATGCTGCTAATGACCTTAGATGTCAAAGCAACAGAAAAAAATATATATAAATAAATAAATAATAAAATTGGATGAAAAAAGAAAGTAGGATGAGATGATTATACTTTACTTAACTTTTATAATTGTAAGTTATCAGTACATTTGTCTAGTATTAATCTCAATGGTATCAACATTCTCTGATATTATTAGAATTATCTATATATATTTAATATTAGGTCTGGAATAAAATTTTAAAAGGCCTTGAGTACTGAAAAGATTTTATGCATATTAACAACATTGATAGTAATTATTAGTAATAAAGGAACATTAACCTGAAATACCTCTAATTCTTTTTCTATTATTCTACAACTGGATAAATTCTTAGACCACTCTTAGCTCTCTCTTCGGCAGTTAATACTCTTTTTTTTCATTTATCTTAGATGCCCGCTGCACATGACTGTTCTGTTTATTATTTAATCCAAGTATTGTACATGCCTTGATATTCTTTCCTTCTTAACATTCAGAAATTCTATTGGACTTGAGACTCTGTTATAGAATTCAGTTTTTGTCTTAATATTTCAAGTTCACTAAAGGAAGTAATACTGTCTATGTCTATTTTTTGTTATTAAATTTTTCAGTTCATAAGATGTTGAGAAAGGACTTTCTAATAAGATGTTATTTTATCAGGCTAACATAAAAGTCAGTGAAGGCTAAGCAAATGTTATCAGGTACTGTGATTTTCAGTGAACTACATTAGACTTTATTATGTTATAGAAAATCCTATAAGAAAGTTAAATTCATTCTGTTCTAGCACTTTCTGTTGTAATTCATTACCCATTATTTCAGATTGTAGATGCCCAGAATGTCTTGGTTGTGGTCTCAAGATGGTTTGGGGGCATCCTTCTGGGGCCTGACAGATTCAAGCATATAAACAATGCTACAAGGCAGATACTTGAAAACTGTGGATATATAAAGCATCACGAAAGCACTAAAAGAAATAAAAAGACAAAGTAGCAAAATGTTTTGATTGCAACCTTTATATATTTTGTTAATCAGGAAGGCACAATCCCTGTTAACAAATATATACTTAGTATACCTAAAAAAAAATGGAAAAAAGAGAAATCTATCAGTGTGTGTGTGTGTGTGTATGTATGTATGTATGTATGTATGTATGTATGTATGTATGTATGTATGTGTGTATAAAAGGCTATTTGGATTTGACCTTAAACAGTGGTGAACAGGAGTGATAGTTAACGTAAGTACGGCTCACAACACCAGTTATGGTAAAACGCGCGGACGTCTCTTAGGTTAGTGCTGAGTGCGGGAGGTCGCGGTGGTCAGCCCCCGCGGGGCAGAAGTGACCTGTGCCCCTCCCGCCTGAAGCCATAGGCCGGGCGGCCTATCTTGACTGGACAAGCGCTGGACAGGAATTCTCCCGACCTGGGTCACCTTGGCCTTAAATACCCGGGAGTGGCGCCTTAGATTTGCCTCAAGGGTGACCCAACTTGGCTGGTTCTGACTTGCTAATCACTTCATTCTCGCGTGTGCTGTTCCTGGTGCATTTTCGTGGCTGCTCGTTTTTGTTGTCATCTTCATCCTGGTCCCTGTCAAATCCGTCCGTCCACGACATCCACACGTCCTCGAAGGTCTCGCACAGGTCCTCCTTGACTACGGACTTGTCCAGACTTCTTCGTAGTCCTCGTCCAGGCCTACCTCGGCGGCTTACTCGCCCAATGCACGTGTCCGCAGATCTCGTCCAGGTCCTTATATACGTCCTCATAGTCTTTGTCAGGATCATGGGCGTCCGACAGGAAGCGTCCTCTTCGGCATCTCTCAGGGCGGCTGATACCTGCGCTGACGAACTTCTGGAGTTTGGCTGGATCTGCAGCGTCCAGGCAGGCGGCGCCCGTCACAGCATCATGGGGCAACTGGTACCTGCGCTGGCAAGTTCCTGGTCCTTCGCTGGATCTAAGGGCGTCCTGGCAGGCGGCGCCCTTCCACATCCTGGGGCGGCTTGATACCTGCTCTGACGAATATCCTGATCAGGCTTCTGGCGATCTTCCAGTGATGTTTTCCATACCGTCTTAAGGTGACCGTTTCTGCTGCAGGACCTCCTTCGGTGCCGTGACAGATATCGGGAACCAGATTATACACATATGGGCCAAGATAGTAAGAGAAAAGAAAGACAACAGAGAAGAGGGGTTGTTAAGCGCCACTAGCCGATTATTTATATAATTTGCTTTATATGGTCGAATTTTCGTTATTTTCGTTTTTTTTTCTGGCTATTTACAATTAGAAGAGGGAGACGGTAGTAACGATCCCCAAGGACCTAGCTTGAACTACCAAACCGTCTCTTGATAAATTAAGAGAAACGACAAATGTCAATCCGCAAGGATTTACTTGAACCATTGTCTTAACACATAAAAGAAATGTATGTAAGATACAAATTCATGTACAAGTCACACATCACGACTGGCAAAATCGCGGGTAAAGAAATACGTCATAGATCTTAACGCCTGCAATTACGACAGCAACAAACCCTGTTAATGGAAGGTTTCAGTGTCTTGTTCTGCGTGGATGAATGAGTGTGTGTGCGTGCGTCCGTGCGTGCGAGTGTGAGTGACAGTTTATGAGAGTGAGAGTGACCTCACACAGAGCGGACATGGATGCCAAACCCCAGAATAACGTTTGTCTTCATAAGAAAAAAACTGAAAACGATAAACTAGTTTAAAAATATATTTCAACTACCACATTGAATTTAATCTTTAATGATATGCAACAGAATGACGCACTATTGAATGGTGACGTGAAAACAATATTCGCGGCTTCACGCAAGCGAATCTTCTCGGGGAACAATATGCCGAGGTAAATCGTCAAGCTGCGCATACAGACTTCATTGACGGGGGTTCTGTACCTAAACTACTGTACTTTATGAAGCGAAACGAGCTGGGAAAATTTATAAATAACCCACTCTATCTGCGGATCTATGATGGACGCTCATGCAATGCCCTACAGGTATTTATCATGAATCACAAATCGATGGGATTTACCCAAACATGCCAGCGACGTCTAAAGTGTGAGCAGGTTGTGATTAATAAGTGAATCACGATTCTAGGTTAAGCCCTAGTCCTACATTAGTTAACGGACGTAACAGTGGGTAACACCGGCTCAAAAGTTGCCGAGTGTATGATTAACTTCGGTTACTATCATTACGTCGGAACGCTGGTCTATTACGCATAAACGCAACCCCAGGGTAATCAGGCACTCTGGGGAAGATCCCCGGCGCTATATTAAAATGTAAATGTATATAAATCGCTTTACAAGCTCCGCTCTAGCGCCGATAGAACGTGTCACCATTTAACATGTAACGGTTGCTATGCGTTATCCCTATATTGTAACAATTTTAGAAAATAATTTATTGGAAATGCTAGTTGTTTTCACAGCCATTTCAGCGTGTCAATCACTCAAAGTGAAAGTGAGGTCAGATCACCCAACTGTCCAAGCGGGCATTGGCTAATGATTTTCACTCCGAGGTCAGGTCAAGACGGGAAATGGGCAGTGAGAAAAGAAATAATGAGATGATTTTCATGAAAACGATATAATCACGAATGCGCTAAATTCGTTGCAATTGAAACAATTTAACTCTCTAATCACGAGAAAAAATAAATCATACTTAATAAATGAACGATATTCATATTGTTTGACTCCATACCGTGATCACATAGTAATGTGATCAGAGGTCAGAAGAATGAAGAGCGTGCCATTTGCTGTCAATTAGTACTTTAACCCAACAAAACCAACGTGAGAGTGACTGCACATACGGCTTAACACATTTAGGGGGAAGATAGATAAAAGAAAGGAAAAGGAAAAGGCCCAAAATGTGTACTCACAGGTTTCAAAGACATATGGAAGCGATGGTCAAGTGGATTTCGGAGACTGTGTGTCCATGATGCGAGCCAAAAGGACGCAACAACAACCCTGTCACCAGACTGTAAAGGCTCTTTGGATTTGGCTTTAAACAGTGGTGAACAGGAGTGATAGTTAACGTAAGTACGGCTCACAACAATGGTTATGGTAAATCGCGCGGACGTCTCTTGGGTTAGTGCTGAGTGCAGGAGGTCGCGGCGGTCAGCCCCCGCGGGGCAGAAGTGACCTGTGCCCCTCCCGCCTGAAGCCATAGGCCGGGCAGGCCTATCTTGACTGGACAAGCGCTGGGCAGGAACTCTCCCGACTTGTCTTCTTTATGATTTGCGAAGTTCTAGCTTCGCCCGGGCCTTCTTAATATGGCACACACACAATTGCATAAATACAGACATACACTCATTGTGTACATATACAACCCCACAGGCTAGGAATTCTTTAATGCTAATGTCTTGTCAATCTCTTAGGTATTTAAACCATATACATCATTAACACCACTGATGTATTGTCAGTATATTTCGTTTTTTATCTTTTCATCACATTACGGCAAGATGTGGCCTAGAATTTATGAAAATGAACTGCTTTCCACATTTGTTATAAGTGTTTGTTCCTGAAATACTGAATTATGCAAGATATCTCTCAACTTAAGAAGTGATATGTATAGAAAGAATGAAGAAATAATTTAGAGGTAGAAAAAAAACCCTGTATAAACGAGTTTTATTGAAGTAAAACAATTTTGAAATCCTCAATAATTTCTTATAAGGCCTGACTTTAAAATATGTTGATTCTGTTTAGGAATAGCATATCAAATATTAATGGCAATTTTATGTTGTTTATTGAATTTCCTTTGGTTGGCAATATTGTCAGCTATCAGAATTATATTACTGAATTTTTAAAGAAATATCTGACAGGTTAATTTATCAGGTGCACATGGAGGTCGTGAGGATTTTAACAATGCGTGTGGTTTTGATAACTCAAACATTATAGGATGGTGTCCAAGAGCTTTTGAGAAAGTTAAATTTATTCTCTTCTTTGGACTTCATACTATAATTCATTACCTGTTATTTCAGATTGTGGGTGCCCAGAATGTTTTAGTTGTAGTCACAAGGTGGTATGGGGGCATCCATCTGGGGCCTGACAGGTTCAGGCACATAAACAACGCTGCAAGACAGATCCTAGAAAACTGTGGTTATATAAAGCACCAAGAGAGCTGTAAGAAAAATAAAAAAATAAAGTAACACTATGTGTTTGATTGCAACCTTACTCTATTTCTGACTAAGGTGCAATGGAAAGCAGCCAAATACATCTCTTGAATTATTAATTCCCATTGATACCTTTTCTAAATTTATATTTTTTATTATTCTTTATTGCTATTAATCGTCAAAGGCAGAGACCATGTTAACTCCCTATGCAAAGACAATTCAGGATCATAAGTAATAGTCACATAATATTACAATTATTTTTTAGGAAATATTGATCACTATTAGTGGCATCTGATAAGTCCTCTGCTCATTTTGCTAATTTTTGACAGAAATCTTAATCCAGAATCCAAGATCTTCATATGGTCACACACGTATAGATATGTATATATATATATATATATATGTATATATATGTGTGTATAAATGTGTGTGTGTGTGTGTGTGTGTGTGTGTGTGTATGTGTGTGTGTGTGTGTGTGTGTGTGTGTGTGTGTGTGTGTGTGTGTGTGTGTGTGTGTGTGTGTGTACATACATGCATATATATATATATACATGTGTGTCTGTGTGTGTATATATATATATATATGAATGTTTATATGTATATATATGTGTGTGTGTCAATATCTCTCTCTCTCTCTCAATATATATATATATATATATATATATATAAATGTTTATATGTGTATATATATATATGTGTGTGTGTGTTTCAATCTCTCTCTCTCTCTCTCTCTCTCTCTCTCTCTCTCTCTCTCTCTCTCTCTCTCTCTCTCTCTCTCTCTCTCTCTCTCTCTCTCCCCCCCCCTCTCTCTCTCTCTCTCTCTCTCTCTCTCTCTCTCTCTCTCTCTCTCTCTCTCTCTCTCTCTCTCTCTCTCTCTCTCTCTCACTCTCCCTCTCCCTCTCCCTCACCCTCTCCCTCTCCCTCTCTCTCCCTTTCTCTCCCTCCCTCTCTCTCTCTCTCCCTCCCTCCCTCCCTCCCTCCCTCCCTCTCTCTCTCTCTCTCTCTCTCTATATATATATATATATATATACACACATACACACACACACCTACATACATATATATATTTATATATATATATATTTGTTTATTTATTTATTCATTTCTATTCACACACATGTATGCGTGTATGTATATACATATATACAAAAAGATTTATAAATGAACAAATATATATCATCCTCATCATCATCATTTGGAGCTAACGCCGGCAGGGGCGCATAGCCGCATCCACCCTCCGCTTCCACCTATGAGGATCCCTCATGGCGAGCCGCCAGGCAGGGGCCCGGCCCATCTCTAGTTCCTCACGACAGGTTTGATCGATCTGCCCAAGCCACGACCTTCTCGGTCGTCCCACAGGCCTCCTCCACCCAGGGTTGTCTCGGACAGAGACAACCTGATGGGCAGGATCATCCTGTGGGAGTCGAGCCAAGTGGCCATATAGCCTGAGTTGGCGATCACGGATTGTGCAAGTAACAGGTCCTGTACCGGTCTCACGGTGCAGCCGTTGGTTGGACACAAGGTCCCGCCAACTGTACCCCATGATCCGGCGCAAGGATCTGTTACAAAAGGCATCAAGACGAGATTCCAGAGCACAAGATAGTGTCCAAGTTTCACTACCATAGAGTAAAACTGGGAGTATCAGGACCTTGAAAACACGTAACTTGGTCCTTCTGCACAGGTACCGACATCTCCAAATACTCTTGTCGAGAGATTTCATGACCCCTGCTGCCAGGCCAATCCGTCTACTGACTTCTTGATCTGACAGCCCAGAGTCGTGAAATGCACTACCGAGGTATATAAAGCTCTTTGTGACTTCGATGTTTTCACCGCAAGCATGTATCGACTGTACAGGGTCTCCTAGCAGGCCCCCAAAATCCTGGATCTTGGTCTTGGTCCAGGAGACCTCTAGCCCCAGGGGCTTCGCTTCATTGCTAAATGCATCAAGAGCCGCCACAAGGGTTTCCAGAGATTCAGAGAGTACGGCAACATCATCGGCAAAGTCAAGGTCTGTAACCTTGATATTGCCCAGAGTTGCTCCACAGTGACTTTGGACAGTAGCTCTACCCAGTATCCAATCCATGCAAGTGTTGAAAAGTGTTGGTGCAAGAACACAGCCTTGCCTCACACCTGAACTAACAGGGAAGAAGCTCAACAGGCCCCCACCACACTTTACAGCACTTTCAGTGCCTGTATACAGGTTTGCTATTAGTCCAATAATCCTTATTGGAATTCCTCTTAGTCTCAGGATCTCCCAGAGAGATTCGCGATGCACCGTGTCAAACGCCTTCTTGAGATCGATGTAGGCTGCGAGCAGCCCACGTCCGAACTCACGATGGCGCTCTATAATGATTTGAAGCGCCAGGATGCGGTCTATTGTGGACTTACCAGGAGTTAAACCAGATTGCTCCGGTCTTTGGTGCCTCAACAGGTGGTCCCTGATACGTCTCAGTAAGATGTGTGCGAGTACCTTGCCTGGTACACTGAGTAGTGTAATGCCTCGGTGATTGCTGCAGTCCCACCGATCCCCTTTCCCCTTCCAGAGAGGGATGACCACACCCCTCAGCAGGTCAGGGGGAAAGGTACCAGTCTGCCAGATGGTAGACAGGACTGCATGCAATCCCCTTGCCATAGGTTCTCCACCAGCCTTTAACAATTCGGCTGGGATGCCACAGACACCTGCTGCTTTACCACTCTTCAGCTTGGAGATCGCCCCCCTGATTTCGGTCAGGGAGGGTGGATCCTCGCTGATGGGTGGATCTGGCAGAGGAGTCTCAACATTACCCGCATCCATGTTAACTGTTGGTGGATCAACCTTATACAACTGCTCAAAATACTCAGCCCAACGCACACGCACCCCATCAGGATCTGAGATTATCTGGCCACTTGCTGAGCGGACTGCAGTCGTCTGTGAGGGGGACTTGGAGTTCAGCTTTTTCAGAGCTTGGTAGGCAGGACGAAGGTCATTTACAAGGAAATGGCTTTCGACCTCCTCTGCAAGACTACTGATAAACTGTTCCTTATCCCTTCTCAACAGTGACCTAGTCCTGCGCACCAGAGAGCGGTGCAAGTTGCGATCCCCTGACAGTCGAGCCGCACGACAAGCATCTGTGGCTTCCAGCGTCTCCTGCGAGATGGAATTCTGTCTTGTTCTTGGGCGTTCACCAATGGATTCCTGAGCTGCATCAAGCGTTTCACACTTGAAGGTATCCCACAAAAAAACAGGGTCTGTCTGGCCCTCGAGTGCTGTGAGACGACCAGAGATAGCCTCGGCAAACCCCCGGGTACACTCGTCCTCCCTCAATCTGTCCAAATGAAACACCCTAGGGTGTTTATTTGGGCGATGGGGGGTTCTAAAGTGGACCCGGAGAGTAGCCACTACTATTCTATGATCAGTTCCACAGAACTCAGGGCTTCGATATACCCTGCAGTTCTGGAGGATCCTCCATCGAGTGCTAACGAGGATGTGGTCGATCTCCTTGGCCACTCTTCCTGTATCGCTGTACCAAGTCCAGCAATGCGGGTCAGAACGCTGATACCAGGAGCCAGAAATCCTCAATTTCTGGGACCTAGCAAAGTCACGGAAAAGGAGGCTATTCTCGCTGCCAGCATCAGCTCCTGAGCCATGAGGACCGACAGACATCTCGTAGCCAGCTCGATCACAGCCGGATACCGCATTGAAGTCGCCCAGAACAATACGAATATCTCGCCGAGGACATATGTCTGCCACAGATGCAAGTTTGGCGTAAAACATCTCTTTCACCTCAAGTTTATATACATCCGTAGGAGCGTATACAGCAACAAGAGACATGAAGCCAAATGAAAGCTTCAGTCTCAATACCATGATACACTCATCGACTGGAGTGACCTCAACTACCAAGGGTTGAAGTCTGCTGGAGATGGCTATGGCTACTCCCTGGAGATGGTGGCCATGGCTGCGGCCCGACCAGTAGTAGGTGTAGCCACCCACACTAATCGTGCCACTGCCAGTTCTTCTCACCTCCGAGAGAGCAGCCACCTCAACTCTCAGCTGTTTCAATTCCCTCGATAGTAGTGGTAACCGATCGTCCTTTCGCAGGGAACGGATGTTCCAAGCCCCCACCCTGACAGTCCGCCTGAGGTCTAACCTCGGGAAGTCACTCCGGGTGGGCGCCACCTCTGCCACCCCTACCGACGCCGCCCCATATAGAGGAGGTTGGCTGGCTGCAGGCCCCATAATCCACCTACAGGGCTCCCTGGGGCTTTCCCCCACAAGCATCACGCCAGGCTGGCGGCCGCTGGGACCCAGCTGGGACTGGGGGTAACCCCCCCTCCCCACCCGAGTCCCAGCGGTCGCCAACCCAGAGGGACCCACAGCCCGCCGTACTTTCTGGGTAGGAGGGACTTTAGCCCTCCCCCCAGCGTCAACATCTACATTGTTCGTTGCCAGTGGTTATCTCGGGGGGGCCGACTGGCAAGGCCTGCCTCCCCACAGCCACCCATTAACCCCAGGAGGCGCGGGGGACAGGAGTTAGTACGAAGCCAGGGCGTATCCACACGCTGGTGGGCCATAGCTCCGTACCTTTAGGGCCTCCTGCTGCTCCAAGAGCCTCCACAGTTCAGCTTAGGACCGCAAGGTATCTAGTTTCCATGGGTGGCCACGAGGAGGCACTGTAGAAGTCTTGATGATGGAGAGGCTATGAGCTGGCAGGGGAGTCTTATGCATAGCTGCTCCCTTTTTCGCACCAGGCTAGCCAGCGGTGGCAGCTGAAAGCGGGAAGGCATGCAAGCAAGCACTTAACGCTAACTAGGCTACCACACCATCGCTTCACATCATCCCGAGCATGAAGCACCCACCCACCCATATTTATATATATAAATACATAAATACACACACATGCACACGCACATGCATGTCTATTTATCTATCTTGATATATAGGATAGATAAAGAGATGAATAAACATATATGTGTATGTATGAATGGACACATAGATAGATAAATAAGTAAGATAAGTAAATAAGTATATACATATATATGAAAAATACTATACTTATACATAAATGTGTGTGTGTGTGTGATTACATTTGTGTGTGTATAAATATATTTAATATATATATATATACATACATACATATATCTACATATATATATATATATATATATATATATATGAATGTTTATATGTGTGTATATGTGTGTGTGTCAATATATCTCTCTCTCTCTCAATATATATATATATATATATATATATATATATATATATGAATGTTTATATGTGTGTGTGTGTGTGTGTGTGTGTGTGTGTGTGTGTGTGTGTGTGTGTGTGTGTGTGAATCTCTCTCTCTCTCTCTCTCTCTCTCTATATATATATATATATATATATACATATATATACATACATACATATATATACACATGTATATATATACATGTATATTTTTACACACACACACACACACACACACACACACACACACACACACACACACACACACACACACACACACACACACACACATATATATACACCCAGGTCCGATACCCAGGATGAGTGATACCCCGGCTTCCCCTTCTCCTCCTCAAGGAGGAGGGGCGACTAATTACCCTTCTACGACCAATCTGACTACGAACAATGGAATCTCCACTAATGACAAAACGAGAAGACCACTTTTCAAAATCCCCACCCAGAATGCAAGGTTCGCGAATGTAAAATGCGTGAATGAAAATCAGTCACTTTTGATGGTCAAGTGGACGGCGATTTTGATTTTGTCAAAAAATTGCGAGATGGAAGCCTCCTTGTTAAAGTACAATACAACTCCCAAATTAAGGATTTACTTAAGCTGACGCAAATTCATGATCTCCGAGTCAGATCAGATATTCCTGTTGGCACAAATACCTGTAAGGGAGTAATCTTTCACAGGGATTTGAGGACGATGGAAGAAAGTGAAATTCTCGAGAGCATGAAGGACCAAGACGTAGTGGTCGTTCATTGTATGACCAAGAAGGATGGGAATGTGCGAACGAAAACTGGACTGTGTTTTTTGACCTTTGCTTTGAATAAAATCCTAGAAGAGAAGCAGATCGCAATCTGCCAGTCGTCTCCCTCGCCTCCATGTCCTGCACCTCCTGGCGAGGGAGACGACTGACAGATTGGGATCTGCTTCTTTCTCGAGAAACCGATCGCGAGCCAGGCGAAGTCCTCACTGGAGTAGCCCGGACGGGGAGGTGCGCTCCGGACTGTGATTCGGTATCAGCTTCCTTAAGATGTTTATGCTGGGTTGATGCAGCCATTTGATCGACCATTTTCGTCAATTGATATACTTTAATATTTAATTATTTAACAGTTTGTTTAAGTTCAGCTATTTCTTTATCCTTCGCGTCGAGCATTATACAATGGAACTGTCGAAGTCTAACGTAAGTGACCTTAAATTATTAGCCTCGTCCTATGTTCCCGATATTATAGTTCTCCAATAAAACGCACTTAACACACCTCTGACGAGGTCGTTTCGCTGAGGAACTACCATCTGTGTCGGAAGGATCGAGGGGGTAGGGGTGGAGGCGGAGTCGCCATGTACATCCATCATAGTTTCCCTTTCACTAAAGTGATTATTGGTTCTAATTTGGAATTTGTAGCATGCAAAGTAAAAATCAATAACACGTATCTGACTACATATTCACTTTATTGTCCCCCTGATAAAGTGTTAATTTATGTTCTTTGCTCTTCAGGATTGTCTGCCAAAACATACATTAATTTTAGGTGTTTTTAATGCTCATCATACAATATGAAGTTCCCTGTGGGCGGATGGTTGAGGTGAGCAAGTAGTTAAGTTGATTAATGATTTTGATCTGGTCCTTCTGAACGATGGTAGTCCGATGCGGGTGGACGATAATACCGGTAATTTGAACTGTATTGATTTATCACTGGTCTCTTCATCAATAGCAGCCAAGTGCCTGTGGCACACCATTGACGACTCATTGGGGAGGGATCACCTTCCTATTTTAATTGAATATTCATGTGACACAGCAAAAACACCTTCAGCACCTAAATTGAACGTAAAAAGAGCAGACTGGGTCGCCTTCACAAGGAGCGCCAAGCTCGAACTTGTTGGAGAAACCATTGATGATAAAGTAAACAATATTCAGAATTCGGTTTTAGAGGCAGCATTGCTAACTATTCCTAAAACTTCGACAGATAGCGTTAAGCACAGAGTTTCCATGGTAGACATCAGATTGCCGCAAGGCGCTTTGCCGACGCAATAAGGCCTACAGGCTATTCAAAAATATCAATAATGAGAACTTTTGCAACTACAAATAAGCAAGAGCTAGAGCTCGTAGAGTAATATGAGAAGCAAAAAGAGACTCCTGGCGGAGCTTTGTCTCTACAATTAACAGCAATACCAAAATATCAGAGGTTTAAACCACTATCAATAAAATAAATAAGAAAAAAAAAAAACATCATTCACGAGGGTAATAATTTAGATTCACCTAGAGACATTGCTAATACACTCGCTGTTATCTTGTAGTGGACCGCCTGTGCACGTCCCCCACGGTCCCCTACATATCCTTTCGCCTACACCCCCCCCCCCCCCTTCGAGATGAAGAACGGTGTCCACCCTCGCTCCACGGAGGAGGTCGCAGCCTCGTACGCCTCCTAGTTCTCCCAAAACCCCTGTTTCTATCCCCCGGGGGTGAGGATGCCCGGCGCGGTGAGGAAGCTGCGGCAACAGAAAACGGGAAGCCCACCTGGAGCGACTCACCTGTGCGGTCTCGTCACCTTTGTTAATTTTTTGTTTGCTTTATTTTTGTTTTTTTTTCGAGTTTTAATAAACTTTTTACATGGTGTTTTACACGGACCTTAATTTGAAAAGAGACCACCAAAAATGAACTTTTAATGAAACTTTTAACCTTTATTCGTCTTTCTTATTATCATTTTATCTTAACTTTATTATGAAAATTTTACTTTCTATTTGTTTCATTTTTACACCGAACAGGTTATGAGTTTATTTTACTATGTACACGATGGTTCTTTTTTATATTTACTATTTATTTCAGAACTTTTATTCATCTTATGAATAAACTTAACGGATATTTTTATTATTATAATAAGTACATTTTAATGTATATTGTAAGTTTTTATATATGTAAGTCTTATGAGAACCAAAACTTAGTTTCGCGGGCCGAGGTGACAATGGAAAGCCCCCGGCCCTTCAAGCGGCGCGGTCCGAGGTCGAGGGCAGTTCAACTGCTGGACTGTGGTTGTGGTGTGCTGATAAGGTGGTCTCGGAAATATAAGCTAAGTTTTTAAGTTGCTTATACGTGAGAGAAGGTGGTTCTCGTTTTAATGTTTGTGCTTCGTGTTCTACAGTGTTTTATGTCTATTTCGTGTTTTGTGTTTTAGTGTTTGTTTTACTGTGTCATGTTTTCGTTTTAGCCTTGTTTTACAAAATAAATAGACAATTTTATAATAACTTTTGATAAGTCCCCGACTCTTTGTAAGAAGGAAGGCTGAATAACGCCTAAACATATTTTAGTTCTAAAGTTTACAAGGCCAACAGTCAAAAACCCTAGATTATAGATGAAGCATCTGTACACGCCTCTCCTCGGGATTCTAACCACGCCTACCTCACTTTGGCTCATTTCCCCAACTACACTTCACACACACACACACGCATACACACCCTTCTGTCGCTCCTTTCCACACTTCTTCTGACCTTGCATCCCTTCTTACACCATACACTCGTTCCCGAACGTACCAATCGGGTGGTGGCAGTGACGCCTTTACACACTTTTAATGAGCCTGGGAACGTTGCAAGCAATGAACGCAACAATCTCATACAAGCAGCTCAGCAAATTACCATCCCGCATTCCTGACCATCCAGGAAACGGCTGATCTGCAACCTATTCACTTTGCCACAGGAGATGAATTTGATAGCAACCAAGATCTAACAATGGATGAGCTTGTCCGAGCAATAATCAATGGCTTTATCAATGGCAAAAGGTTTGTAAGAAAAATCGATGTATGATTCGACAGTCTAAACTTTAGTTCACATTCAGTCGACCATACACCCGCACCTACACACTCATCTGTCTTGGAGCCGTCGGTATATATATGAAAAAAATTGGGATGTTTAATAAGGATCTCTCTGAACTTCTGGCGTACCTCCACCTCCGGCTTCCACGATAGAAAATTTGGGAGTTTCCCATGGCGCTATGTTTGATTTAACCAGGGTATCGATGGTTGAGAGATGTATACCGACTTTCTCAGCGAGGTCGTGGAGTCTCGTGGCAAAGGGCCTAATGCCTCCATTGCCATTTGGGTGGCTCGGGTCTCGAGCCACCTTTGCGGCATAGGTAAGCGATAACTGGCCGCGTCTAAGTCGGAGGGGAGGTACTCCTGACTCCACCTCAAGACGCTCGATCCGAGTACATTTCAGGGCTCCAAGACATACACGCAAACAAGCATTCTGCACAGCATCCAAACTTTTCAAACTTGTTTTCGATGCCGAGCCATACACGATTGACCCATAATCTACTTTAGACCTAATCAGGGATTTATATACCATTAGCAAAGACTATCAGCTCCCCATTTATTACCAGAAATGCACTTTAATAAATTTAGTGCTCTTTGACATTTCTTTCATTGACCAATGTGGTCTTTCCAATTGAGGCTACTATTAAAAAGTAGACCAAGAAATTTAACAGAATTTTGAATAGGTATTGGGTGGTTGTCTTGAGTTAGCCTGATGTTCGGCTTCTTCCTATGTGAAAAAATTACTCCAATACTCTTTTTTCTGGAAAACTTTAAACCCCAGTGGAGGCCCCAGTTATAAATCATATCAAGTGCCAATTGGATGCGATTTGCTGAGAATTCTGCATTATTGTTGGAATGCCATAATGCACAATCATTAGTGTACAGTATTTAAGATTCCGAGGAGGAGCTGGTAAGATGTCATTAATCATGGATAAAAATAATATTAGTGACAAGACACTTCCTTGTGGGACCCCGTTTGCCTGGACAAAAATGTCCGAAAAAGTGACATTGTCAGAAAATGGTAGTTCCTTAGCGAAACGACCTCGTCAAGGACGAGGTGTGTTAAGTGCGTTTCTAGATCTAAGACTTCGACAGTTCCATTGTATAATGGTCGACGCGAAGATTACGTTTTATGGGGTTTGGAAGTGCCTTGTCCACCAGTTTTAATTTTCTTTTTATGGGAGGGAGGCGCCTCCTCTCCCTCACTTCCCAGGGACCTCTCTCGGGATGGTTTGGAGACAGAAGCCTCCATGTCCTGCACCTCATGGCGAGGGAGAGGACTGACAGATTCCGAAACCAATCGCGAGAGAGTCATAGGAGTCCCCCCTAACGGAAGCCGCCTTGCCGCGGTGGGGGAGCTTAAGGTCCCAATGAGCTGGTGAGCCGGACCAGAGTGATGCTGCACGTTGCGACCTGCAGCTAGTAACAGACCTCTTTGGTCCTCTATTCTGGTTAGACGGGTGGCTTGATCAAGGCCCGGTCAAGTCAATTGGCTTGTCAAATATGGCTAGGGTCAAACAAGCACTGTCCAGTCGGTAGCGCACAGGTCCTGCGACTACCATCAGCACTGTAATAGTGACTGTGTATATTTCCTCACTACCCCTGTGGCTGTTGGGAAAATTTGAGCCCCAACTATAGCTTCCCCTCGTTGGACTCCATGGTGGGTAGGTGGGTGGGGGGTTGAGGAAATGAAGATTTATAATTTGTATGATTTCTGCAAATTTACAAAGAACTTGCTCTCCCTGACGACTTTCGCAACAGTCAACACCAGCTCTTCTAACCTTTGAATCGTTAGTCCTACCTGAATTGGTTGAATTGGCATGGTACCACCTCAAGGTAAAGCCATATGTGCCCAACCCTATGCGGTGCTTCCACTGCCAGGGTTATGGGCATGGAGCCGTTTTAAGGAAAATGGACAACCAATGTGGATGATAACTGTCCAGGTCCAATATGCTGTTACCACTGCAAAGATCATGAAGCTTCTTCTAAGCAATGTAAAAGGTACAAGTTTGATAAAATAAATATTGGTAATAAGGAGCTAGAAAAAAGGTTTGCAGAAGCAAAGTGACGTGCCTGTGTGCTGTTTGCACAGCCGGGTAAGTCCTTTGCCTTAGTTCTAGCCCATCCTCCTTCCCGCCATCCCTTACCCTCCAATACTTCTAACACCACACACTCTGCCACTACTTTTAAACCTCAGTCCACAAATGCTGAAACTCCCTCTGGTGAGTTGTTGCACCAGAAACAGAGTAGGAGTGAAGGGCTGTTAAGGAAACTCCTCCTCCCAAAGTAAGGTCTTTGGAGCCATCAGTTAAGGCTCCAGAGGCTGCTAGGCAGAATCCCCCTGAAGTAAAGGCTCAGGTACACCCTTTGCACAGGCAGAGGAATCCTTAGCCTGTTCAAAAGACTCTTATAGAGTCGGGTCTTTGGAGCCACCAGGCAAGGCTCCTGAGGCCACCACATCTACAGGAGCCTCCACTGATTGACAGAATGCTCCTGAACCGAAGGCTCAGGTCCGTCCTTTGCCCAAGCAAAGAAATTCTGAGCCTGTCCCAAGGAAGCATGTGGAAACTAGTTCCACAGTTAAACAACCCATCAAAAGGTACTCCCAAGATGCTGGAAAGGGACAGCCTAAAGGTGTGGGGCGGGCCTTAACCACAGGTGCTGCCAAACACCTAATGAAGTAGTTTGTCAACCTGAAGAACTGGATACCCTAATCCAATGGAATTGTCAGGGAATTCATGCAAAATGGGAACAACTGCAACATCTGATAGCTTCATGTAATCCAGTTTGTGTATGTCTACAAGAGATTATGATTAGGGAAAATCGTCCAATTTGCCTGGGAAGATTCCAAGTTCAAGCCCATTATGGAACCTTTTGATAATGGACCTCATGGAGGAGTAGCAATGATGGTACCTCAGGATATTCCCTTCCAGGCCATCCACCTGCAGACAACACTTCAGGTGAAGGCTATGAGAATAGGCTTGACACAACCATACACTGTTGCATCCATCTACCTCTCTTCACATAATCTCAACATAGATGATTTGGTAGATTTTCTTGGGCAGTTGCCTCATCCATTTCTAATCTTGGGAGACTTCAATGGTCGGCATCACCTCTGGGGAGACATTTTGTGCAACCCTCGAGGAAGACCTTGAAGTCCTTGTTCTCAAGAGTAGATACAGTTTTACTGAACACTGACGGACCCACACATTTCCAAATTCAAAATGGGACATTCTCCAATATTGACCTGTCAATTGGTTCACCTGATTCACAGTTAAATTTCACTTGGCAGGTCATGGAAGACTTACATGGAGGTGACCACTATCCAATACTTTTGGATGGAGGTGAATGGTATTCCAGCCAATGGAGTGCAAAGATGGCAACTTGAACATGCAGACTGGAATCTTTTTAGATCAACTGCAGTATTGCAAGGATCTGTGAATGATTTCCAGTGTGTTCAAGATGCTGTTAATCACTTCACATCACGAATTCACCTTGCAGCAGAAGCATCAATTCCCAGAAGTAGCGGGCAGTACCGTCGACCTCCGGTACCATGGTGATCTGATGAATGCCAACAAGCTGTCAGAGCAAGAAAAGCTGCATTAGGGCAGTTGAAACGACGCCCAAGCGATGTAACCTTGATCCAGCATATCACCACCTGCTCTGAAAATAGATGGTATAATCCTGACAGACAAAACAGATGTTGCAAATGAGCTGGCAAAACCCATGGCAGAGATCTCCTCTGCAGCATCTTACACTGCCCGATTCTCCACTCTTCGGGCTGAACAGGAACGACACCCAGTGTCGTTCTTCTGTAGCACTGCAGCAGAACTTCCATACAACTTGCCATTTTTGCACAAGGAGATGGACTCTGCTTTGTAGCTCTGCCGTAAGACTGCCCCAGGAAGTGACAATATTCCATACCAAATGATATCACACTTATCGGAGAGTTCCCAAACGTTCCTGTTGGATCTATTCAATAGGATCTATAGGGAGGGCACAGTGCCATCCACATGGAAAGAAGCTAAAATCATTCCTGTCCCTAAACCTGGCAAGGATGCTTCTATACCAGGGAATTATAGACCAATTTCTCTCTCCAACTGCATCTGCAAAAGAAAATGGTAAACTTCAGGTTGACATAGCTGCTAGAAAAGGAAAACGTACCGACCCCATATCAATATGGGTTTAGAAAACTAAGATCGACCACAGATGCACTTGCAAGGATGGAAACTGCAATACAGAATTCCTTCACACAGCGACGTCATATGTTAGCAGTCTTTGACATTGAAAAGGCTTATGATACTACTTGGAAGCATGGCATACTCATGAAGCTGTATGCCATTGGTTTAAGAGGAGCATTGCCTACCTTCATACAAAGCTTCCTTGCTAACAGGAAGTTTAGAGTGAGGGTGGGAAATAGCTCTAACCTGGAAGATCAGCTGGAAGTGGTCCCACAAGGGAGTGTCTTTAGCGTGACCGTGTTTGCCATTGCTGTAAATGACATTGTAAAGGTCGTTCCAAGTGTTGTCTCATGTAGTCTGTATGTGGATGACTTTACACAGCACTGCTCAGCAGGAAACTTACAGAATTTGCAAGGACACATGAAGACTGCAATAAATCAGGTTGTGCAATGGGCAACATACCATGGGTTCAAAATTTCTCCTGGCAAGACCATGGCTATGCATTTCCACAAACGAGGAAAGTTCCATCCTTTACTCTATTTAGGAGCAAACCCACTGCATTTTGTCCAAGAGGTAAAGTACTTGGGTCTATTTTTTGACTCAAGGCTTACATGGGTGCCTCACATTAAATAGTTAAAGTTGAAAGCTACAAAAGTGCTTAGCATTTTGCGGTTTCTTTCACAACTATCTAAGGGTGCAGACCGCACAACGCTTCTGCGGCTTTACCGAACACTTATTCGTAGTATGGGTGACTATGGATGTGAGGCTTATTCATCTGCAACTCCCACTGTTCTCCGGATGTTGGACTCGGTTCATAATGAAGCTCTGAGAATCTGTATAGGGGCTTTCAGGTCTTCACCTGTAGAGTCCCTGTATGCTGAGAGTGGAGAACCACCTCTTTCATTACACCGGGACTACATGAACCTGATTAACTACACGAGACTAGAAAAGATTCCGGGATCTCCTACATCCAGATTGGTTTTCAACCCCCTTGAGGATAGCCGATCCTATGGTAGGAGAATGAGGAATCTTGTGGAAAATCTTAATTTAAATCTCACAAAGGTTCTGACTGTTGGAACTTCCCAAGCCCCCCTTGGACTAATCAAATTGAGCTGGATTTGGTCGGAATCAGGAAAGGGAAGATATCCGAAGCGGAAATGGTGTGGGCTTTGCAGCAGTGAGCAGAAGGAAGACTGCATCTGGAAGTCTTTCTCGATCAGCCTCGATTTTCACTGCAGAGTTACATGCCATCCTTGCAGCAGTCAAGATGACTAGAGATCTTACAAACCATTCCGCTGTAATATTTTGTGACTCTCGTAGTGCCCTGCAAGCAATCAAGAGCTTAAACTCATCACATCCAGTGGTGAGAGAGATTCAAGATTGGCTTGCACTGATGTCAGCACGTAAAAAGATAACTGTGTTGGGTATCAGTGGGAATGAGCGAGCTGATTAGAAGGCCTAGGCAGCTGCCACTCAGCCCTGTGATGCTCGTTTTCCTCTCCCACACACTGATTAGAAACCAAGTATCAGGAGTTGTCTTTGTGATAAATGCAGGGAACAATGGAGGTATACCTCTAGAAATAAACTGCGAGAGATTAGAGATGACCTTGGCAGTTTGGTGACCAGCATCCATCCCAACCGACAAGGCTGAGAATAGGGCACACAAGACTGACTCATGGGACATTCTCAGACCAAAGAGAAAGGTACTTGTCTCCCCTATATACAGTAAAAAATGTATTGGGGGAGGACTGTGACATAGAAGGTCTTATTAGTTTTCTTAGGGAAACTAATATTTTCAATAAAATTTAATTATGCATAATGTTTATACAATAGTTTTTAGACATTTAGAGCATACTATTTATGCTTCGATTTTAAATATAATATTTATTGTTATTTATGACATTTATTGCTGGATTTTTAACGTTTTAAATATTTAAATATTTCAGTCTAACAAGGTGTTCGCCGCTAATGACCTTAGCTGTTGACGCGACAGATAATTTTAAATAATCAATCAATCAATCCTTATAGGAGTACCCCGGACAGAGAGGTGCGCTCCGGACTGTGATTCGGAATCAGCCTCCTTAGAATGTTTATGCTGGGTTGATACAGCCATTTGATCGCCCAATTTAGTCAGTTGATAAACTCAGGTATTTAGTTCTTTAACAGTTTGTTTCAGTTCTGTAATTTCCATCCTCGGTATCGGACCAGGTCCGACCTCCACAGTAGTCCTGAAGGGATCAAAAACTCTTAACTTTTGGTATCAACCTATCAGCAATAGCTAAGAGAGTAAGACAGTTTTCTGTCCTCTATGCCCCAGTGGAAGCCTGGTTGCGTTCTCCAGTACCACAGAGGGATCGAGTTTTGTGTAGGACACCTCTTTACCGCGGAACTTGCCTAGGACGGAGGACGGTAATTCAATGCCCACCCCCTAAGCGAATACGGGAGTTCACATGGAACTCTGGTAGGCTCAGGAAAGTCACATGAAGGTGAAAACAATTCAGAACTAAAGAAAAAGAGCGCCCAAAGGACGTCCCAGACTACTGGGCCTCACTACCCAGGAGTCAAAGCCCACAAGGGGTACCCTAGTGTAGAAGAGAGCTGCGGGTCTGAGGTGAGGTGCTGACTACGCCTACTGTAGCTTTGTATCACCTGCAAAAACAAGAGCACTGAAGGTGCAGGCAAAGCACTATAAAGTGTAAAAGGCTCTGTAATTACAGGTTTTACTTAAATTTTATTTTTAATTACTTTATCGAACTCAGAAGCAATAATGTCAAGCGAGACGAGAGGCCCCAGGCTCCACAGTAGCTCTTGTGGCACAAGACTTTTTTTTTTATTGCTGCTGCGTTTGAACAAGGTGTTTGCTCGTAAGAGTTTTATACACTGAGTCCTCCTGTGGCACATTACTTATTGTTTGTAGTTGCTGCGTCTGGAAAAAAGGGGTCTGAGCATTACAATGTCTCATACACGAGTCGTGACATCGATATTCATAGCACTAGTAAAAGAGAGAGAGAAAAAAAAAGTTTTTCCAGCCAATTCAAATCAGGTAAGGTCACATGATCTACTAATTGACTCCTTTGTGGCTAAGCACTAGCAGAGCCAACTATGTGCAGAGATATTAATATAGAAAATTAGCAAAGCATTTTCCCCTTGTTTTATTCATTTCCCCGTGGGCATTGGGATGTGTATATATATATATATATATATATATATATATATATATATATAATATATATATATATTTGTAAATATATTTATATATATATATTTATATTTATAAGTGTGTGTGTTTGTGTTCTAATCTAGTTGTTCTTGAATAGTGTTTCAATGCTGAAGAAGAGCTAAGCTCAGATGGCCCGTCTGCTATATCTAAATTATTATATAACTTTTCAAATTGATGCACATTTTTGGCATGCACCACGCTGTTTGGAAGATTGTTCCATGTTTCAATAGTTATTTTTTGGGAAACTGATTTTTTTTTTTTTTTTTTTTTTTCTTTCTCGCCTCTTTTTACTTTTAACTTTTTTTTGCTGTGTCCTGTGGTCCTTCTTGTGTTCAAAATTATAAACTCATCTTTGTCTAACTTCACCCTGTAATATAGTTGAACATCATTATGATGTCTCCTCTTTTTCTTCTTTCTTCTAAAGTAGTAAGACCTATTGATTAGTCCTAGCATTTTATGAACCCTGTCATTTATATAATCAATTGGGCTTAGGTTCCTGTTTAAAATTATTCCAAGATCTTTTTCTTGATCTGCTTGGTTTAATAACTTCTCCTAACTTGTATAGGTATAGTGGACGATTTTGATCAGTCCTAGCATTTTATGAACCTTGTCATTTATATAATCAATTGGGCTTAGGTTACTGTTTAAAATTATTCCAAGATATTTTTCTTTATCTGCTTGTTTTAATATTACGTCTCCTAACTTGTATCGGTATAGTGGACAATTTTTACTTTCTCCGAACCTGACTACATTTCATTTTTAATATACAACTCCAAATGAATAAGTACTCGATGACACTTTGGAGGCATTGGCATGAGAAATCGTCTGTTATCCTTTTTTGCAATTTCGCGTCGTCTGGAGACCTATTCAGATAACTATCTGGGCTTATGGTTAACCCTAAAACATTTATGAAAATAGTAAACATAATCGGCGCCAAGACCGATCCTTGAGGTACTCCGCTAGTTACTCGTCGCCATGTAGAGTGCTTTCCTCTAGTTACGGTTCTCATCTGTCTTTTGTGAAGAATGTCTTCCGTCCATTCGAGGAGTCTGCCTTGCATTCCACCTAGGTGTTCTAATTTCCATAATAGTCTTTTACGAGACGCCTTATCAAATACCTTCTTAAAGTCTAAGTCTCTTTTTTGTAGAATTTTCGGAAACGGGAGAT
>NC_061846.1:13025064-13027564 GCF_019202785.1 Penaeus chinensis | reverse complement strand
ACACACACACACACACACACACACACACACACACACACACACAATTTAAACATATACATGTTTATGCGCGCGCACGCATAAACATGCATATGTTTTACTGTGTTACAAAAAGACTGCTTGGAGTTGGTAGTGCTAAAAGGCAAGATGAAATGACGTGAAGTCATATTAATATGCGCTTCTTTAATGGAAAACAACAAACAAACAATTAAAACCAACAGCAGTCTGATGTGGGCATTAACATTCCGTAGTGCACTAAATTTCATCATAAGTTGTAATAATGAAGTAATCAACTTACACTCATGTTTTGATTCCTGATTCAGTAAAGGCGCTGACACGCGATATGGATTATGTGTGCATTGCAATTTGAGCACGTGCACAGGTCTACGGTTTCTGCGCGCATGATGATTACAAGATGTTAGCTTTATTTGCGTGCGCTGATACAAAAGCTGTTGACTAATAATAGCTTCATATTTTGAGTAAACTATATTCGTGTTGAATATTACACTCATGTCAATAAATAGAGTGCGTCAAGGCCCTTTTCGATTACTGAATGGCCTGTTGTTATTTACAATTAAAATTAGGCAATTTGGACAATCCAGTGATTAGGCAATTTAGTTAGTGTAATCAATTATGTGCTAAAAATGTGAAATGACACCCCAGATCCTAGGTACTGTCTAGGGCACCCAGTTTGGAAACCACAGGCTAAAAGACCCTGTTTATTTTGTGCCTCAGCTAATGAGAAATTAGTTGAGGCATTTAACCATCACACCGTTTCATCTAAGACAGAGGGGGGAAGGAAGGCAGAGTAAAAACAAAGAAATGTAGGAAGAAAGGAAAGACGGAGGGAGGGTGGGAGATGGAGTAAAAGAAGGGAGACTGGTAATTATCTAAAGGAACATAGGAATCTCACAAAAGAAATAGAATTTGCTCCAGCAGTTGACGTGGCGCCAAGGGCCATTTTCACTGATGGTGACGACAGCGCAGTTCCTGTCAGACCTTTCCCACCAGCCTTTCCAATCCCAGTTCTGGTAAGAGGCCGGGGTATCTGTGGAAATGCAATGTTTTTGGGTGTAGTAAGCAAATGCCAATGAAACAGCCTTGCGTTTCGGTGGAAAATGCGTTATAATAACGCTTGAACGAAACTGAATTACAGAACGGAATTACATTTACTATGACTTTCCATGTGTTAGTGTTCCTAACAGTCTTATTTTTATTTTTATATAACATTTACCATTAATAGTTCAGCAGATATGCTTACGAGTCAAGAGTCATACTCTCATGTTTCTTAAAATTCAATGTCCTTTGATGTCTTTTTAATGTCTTAATGTGCGTTATTTATAAGTTCATATAGTAGAATCCACAAATATTCCTTGACATTCTATATTATCCGTGTTTGTAAACATTATACGCGTCGTCTGCTAGATAGCGCCAAGAAGTGCCAGACAGAACGCAAGGCAGGAAAATATATGCTGATGCATAACTAGTTACGGTGATATTATTTGGACATATATATGGAAATTGTCAGAAAGAACGGGGGTGTAGCTTTAATTTGGTAATAATTTGTCAAAGAAAAAGTTTGCAAGAATCAACAGCATACCATGAGCTGACAAGAGTAGTACTCTCTTTAATTTCATGAACAATGGAAATATAAATCAAGTTAAAACAATATAAATTATCCAAAAGGCTTACTATCAGCATATTGCCATTCTCCTTCCTTTTCCATGTCGTTGAGGCCGATCAGGGCTTCCCATACTGCAAACTTATTCAGGAGCTCCAACAAGAGATCATTCATTTTCTGGTCCTGCGAAGTATTACATTTTACTTAGAATGATTTGACTAGTATTTACTCTCTCTTATTTTTCATTATCATTGACTTGAGAGCCAAAGTATTTTCTTCAGAATGATTTTATGGATATACACACATATATTTCATTATCATTATTCTGAAAGGACAAAGTTTTGGTAACAACCATATACCCACCCTAACAGCTACGAGTTTTCCGTTCTCCTTTTTACATTCTTTATTAGCATCGAAATAGTTCAGGCGAGTGTGCATCAAGCGAACGTATTGGGTTCCATACACGTAGTAGCCTTGCTCCTCCGCTGTTGGAGAGGGTACCATTAAGCAATGTTACTCTAGGTACCAGAATAACCATTTTGTCTGAGGCCATTACAAGAATGTAGGCAATGTCTCAGAGGCACCAAGATGTGAGCGAAAAATAATGGCGTTCATTATCGGTAATGGATGTAAGAATTATATAGTAAGTCTCATATTCTTTAAATGACAGTTATACACTTACATCTTAAGCGGTTGTTATTTTTGAAGCATCATCTTTATATTAGATTAATTACAACAATATGTATATATATATATATATATATACGCACACACACACACACACACACACACACATATATGTATATATATATATATATATATATATATATATGTATGTATGTATATATATGAATATATATGTATATATATGCATATATACGT
>NC_061846.1:13007564-13015064 GCF_019202785.1 Penaeus chinensis | reverse complement strand
AGGTATCCCTATCATTATAATAATAATAATTATTATTATTATTATTACTATTATCATTGACATTGTTATTATTATCACTGATATTGTTATTGCCCCTGTTATTTTTTATTGTTAGTATTATTATCATTACTAATATCCCAATTATTATCATTATTATCAAACGGTAGTAGTACTCTCAGTAAATACGCATTATTCATAGGAAAACATAAACTTTCTATGAACAGAAATGGCTGACAGAAATTGTTGCTTGTTTGAAGGTCGGTACATCGGGGCCCGTTGAGCACACGTGTACTTGCAAGTTAAGATATCTGTATGGAAAGGTGTGTGAGTGGGCGCGAAGCGAGAGTCGTTCGGCATTGATTCGTCACCCCAGTTTATGAACGAGCTCCCCGCCGCTGCAAGGTGTGGACCACGCAGCTAATCTCTCACTCGCAGAGTGCTTCCTCGCCAACGGCCCCGGCTGCCTCAGAACCTTCCCTGTCTCCAGCTTGAGGTGGTAAACCTGCTCGGTATCTTCAGTCGTAGGTAGTATTTGATCCTATGAATTCCTCCACATGTACTCCTTTCTTTCCACTCGCTTTTCTTGTTTCTCATCTAGTTCTATTTTCTAATTACCCTTCATTTCAATATCGTACTGCGGTTAACACTAAGGTAAACAAACAAAAATAAACACTTTCTTATATCCCCCTGTGTCGTTACCTCCCTATTTCATTTCCTATTCATGTACTCATTTTAAGGCACTACCTTCTCTCGCCTTTTTACTTTTCACTATTCCACTTCTTTCTATTTCTTGTTAAATATCCATCTACTGTCCTCCCACATGCCTGCATATACGATGAATTTATTTCAAGCGAGCTTTAGCAGGGCCGAGAGTGGAAGACTTGTCAACATGCAACCGCTCAGCATCAGCTCGTCATTAGATGGAACAGTAAATCAAAGATTTGTGACTTAATGAAAGAAAATTCCACCCAGATACTGATGACAGAATGGTCTTAAAGCTGTTCGAATGTAGACTGTGAATCTAGCTTGTCTGGAATTTGAAAGAATCCTCAATAAAAAGTAAATATATTTTTGGCATCAGCTTAACTGTATGCTAATCCGCAAATTCAGCCATAACACTTCACTCAAACCTAAGTCAGAACCACGACGCTGGAAAAGTTTGCGGTCTTTCTATCTTTTTCCTCCCTTTTACTCTTTCTTTTCCGTCTTATCCACTCTCTTTTAAATTTATAAGTATATGTTGATAATAACGGGATGAAAGATAAGAACACAGTACATTATCCTGCTGAATACTTTCACCCGCACACCCTTAAGTAATTGATTTTGTGCACAGAACTTTTTTTATTTTTTTTATTTTTATGTAATGTTGTCACTGGTTATTTGCACAGCTTCATACAGCGATGGCGAGCAGACTGAATTAAGCAAAAGTTTCCTCCCTGTCTCAGCGCCTCCAGTTCAACCAGTTCCGCCCTCCTTCTTGCTTTCCTTTCCAATATTCTTCCGGGCTTTCCTCCGAGACATCGCTGCATAGGAGCCGAGGCATCTTCGAGCGTTATTGAGTCTCTTTATATTCGCCTTCGGTCATATCTCTCCTGTTGCTTCTTCGTCTTTTTTGCCTGTATTCGCTTTTCTTTCGTTACCTTTTCGGTGCCATACCTAGTTTACTTGGACACGATTCCTGTCCCTCCTAATCTACTTGCTCGCCAGGTTGTAGCATGTTCTCCTCTCATTCATTTATCGAATTTAAAATATTCCAAACAGACAAAATACCTTTTTCAGCAATATCCCACGTCTTTTCACCGAAGTTTATGTAGTAAATTTGAAAAACGATATTCATAATGACAATTATTAGGAAATTTTGATTTTTTGTATTCCCTCTATCTTTGAAAACATGCCTAACCGACGTTGCATTACGTATAATTTCTTAGCCGGGAGTCTTTTGCTGCAACTTACAACGGAGTTTTGCAGTTTCATTCACTAATCGAACACTGTATAGTTATAAAACTAACAAGAATGACGTTTGTTCGTTATATGAGGAAGGGTTGAATATCTGATGCGTTACTCAACATTAAAAAGGGAACAAAGAAAAATACTTAAATATGAAAGGAAGGAAAAAAAAAACATGCACGAAATTGACTTGTAAATCAATCGATGATGTATTATGAGAAATTTAGGGAACATACTCCTGATGCATGTCTTGTGCTTTCCGTATCTGGAGAACTTGTTAATGTATGGCAGAGAAAGTAGAGGCAGTGTCTGACGCACGAAGATATCTACGGCAATCGGGGAGGCAGCCAGTTTGTTCAGCTGTTGCTAACAACACGTCCCGCCCGACACATAATGGCACAATAACCGACACTGACATTTCTTCTTCACTGCATATTTTACCTATTTCATATTTTCTTTCTCAGAGTCGCCAGCGTTTTGATTATCCACTCTGTGTAATCTCGTCTTTGAAAAGCTCAAGACCTTTATGCTCCATATCCCTTTATCACCTCCTATCATTGCAGTTGGTATGCAAATCTTTCAGAGCCATAAAACATGATCTTTCAAAAGGCCTCAGGTACGGTGGCAAAATGGTATCTCCATCAGAATGCTAACCATACATCTATACGTATACCTGGATGAGATAGGTCAACTGGAGTTCTTTAAACATTTGCCTCTAACTCTATTTACACCTACTCTTACATTTGCCACAACTATATTTATCTCTTCAGTAACCACGTTTCTGATATCGCAACCACAAATTTCCTGAAATCTACAGACCAGCCAAACAGAAATGAAAATTTCCAAAATTTCATAATACATCCTCACTTCACACACCTATTTGCAGTTGGATTTAAATATTAATAAAACAAACTTCCAGTACAGTAGACTTGCTAGATTTGCAACTGCACTTCAACATACCAAAGAATCGAGTTACGACATACCCTGGCCGAATACTGTGCAAACACCTTTAAAGTTCTCAAAGCTGAAATGGGAATGATTTGACATAATTCCTTTGGAAAAGTTGTCATCTATCAAAGGATATAACAGGTCTATAAATTACAGAACCTATCACACACACACACACACACACACACACACACACACACACACACACACACACACACACAAAAGTTGTCATCTATCAAAGGATATAACAGGTCTATAAATTACAGAACCTATCACACACACACACACACACACACACACACACACACACACACACACACACACACACACACACACACACACCCCTGGCATCCCAGTTCCCTGAATTTTTGGAACTGTGGGAACCTGCCATCACTCGGAGGGCTACATATAGAAACATTTTGGTGGAATCGGTTCCGGAACAGGTTCTGCCCGGGCTTCTTGAGCTTATCGTTGGCACATACGCCCTGCACTTGATTTCTATATTCAAAAGGAAAGTTGAGAGCCGCTCCCAAAATCCGTCTGCCAGTCCCCTGGTAAATTGGCTCTCACACCACCATTTCATCCTTCTGTGATGCATCACTTAGCTTAGTTTACATGTTTCGTGCTATTATTGCTGTGAATATCAAAGTCGATGCCAAGGCTGGTTGGGCCAATCAAGTGTGAAGAAAATCATGAACTGTAAGGCAGCGCACAAATACAGCTAATCAGTATACTATTGCTGTGAACGCCGTTTGCGCATCGCGATGTGCATCAGTTTTTAGAGGGAAAAAAGAGGTGTGAAAGGGGAAAATTCGCAGGGGAATGAACGACATGGGCGGCTGCACGTTTTCCGTGTTGTGTGATTTAACTGGAGAATAAAGGGAAATAGAGAAGTGCCATCTTTTTTTCTCACGTTGTTGCAAAGATAATTTGCAATAGTATCTTGGAATTAAATTCGGCTTTGCTCCGCCATATCTTCATTTTATCCTCAGATCTGATTTTCACGGTCAGCATTGAGAAATTTAACTTAGACAACTAACATGTGACAAAGAATTTTGCTATCCAAGGAAGCAATTCTCGCCTTGCACAACCGGTTGTAGAATCGATTCTTGACCAGCTCTAGAAAGTTATATGACGTGGCATTATTTTCATAGGTTGTTAAAGCTACATTGTTTTGGTCTTTTTAATTTGGTACTTGGAATGCTCATATGTCTATCCATTTCTCAAAAATTAAATATAAGCACAGCTTATTTACAGACCTGATTTTTCTGAATGATAGCGTTAAAGATTATGAACATTCAAATTTAGATTATTTTAAAGTATGAGCTCTCTAGACAGGTTATTGAAATATATTTATGAATCGTATTCTGCTTGAAGTCTGGGTATTTTTTAATTGTTTCTTTGTTTTGTAACAAATATAAACATAATAGAAATTGCGATCAGATAGAGCTCACTAAGTAGTAAACAACGGGTTGTACATAGCATTATGTAACTGATAAACCTTCCTTAGAAAGAGTAAATAAATGCTCAGAGGAACAGCGGCGCTGAAGTGATGAGCTGCTAATAAGAGACTCTTTCTGAGAATCTCGCTAATTATAGAGCATTGCATAGTAAGTTACTAAGACACGACTCTCGTATAGGAGTATGTATAGCAGAACTGACATGAGCCACTGAGACTTGCACTCGTAGTCACTGACAAGATCACGAAATAAATGAAATTTTCTTCTAACACTATGTCTGATGAATTCAAAATAACCTTAATATTTCGTCTAAAAGATCTGGGGCAGTCATGAAAGTTTCCTGTAAAATCCGGTGTCCAAATTACACAATATTTGTATCCCGGTATTAGTGAACAGCCTCTCCGAATCTCCTAACACTTCGATGCATCTTCAAACATGTTTGCTCTGTATGCATACATTACTGAAACCTGTTGAAACACCTTTTCGTTTTGTTAAGCTCTAATTTGATACTCTAAGTTCCCCTAATTGTGCATTCCAAAGTGTTAACATTCACTCCTAAAGTTGCAACGCGAGCCGAAGGCGTTGCAAGAATTTTCTAAAGATCAGCTATTCAATTTAAAGAAAAAAGTCAATCAGCAGAAACCGGACACGCTCAAAAAATGAAGGAGTCGGGGTCGGACGCGCTCCTTGGGACCGGACATTCGCAGCTGCATGTTGACGTTTATCATCATTGTTATTGTCATTGTTGTTGTTGCTGTTATCATTATTATTACTACCATCACCATCATTCTCATTATCCTCCTCCTCCTCCTCATCATCATCATCATCATCATCATCATTATCATCATCATCATCACTGTTCGTCTTCTACGTTTACTCGGTGTTTCTCTATGATGCTTGAGGGTGAAGAAAACACCGATAAAAAAAAAGTAGGTTCATTGGAGATCAGCTCTGACAAAATTAATTCGGAACTCATCCTGTTCCTCTGCCCCACACGCCAGGCTCCGTCTGCGAGTGTTTACTGCCAGACGTGTGACTAAAGAGACAAAATAAAATGTTGTACTCTATTAATCGTACAGAGAATCTCACTCTTTCACATAGGTGATATGCTACACAGCAATATAAACTAAACATGATATTATATACTTCACATGGTATAACATATCACACAAAAGGAAGTGTGTATAATATAATCACATAATTATCACTATATACGTACGATAATACTGGCATCATAATCCGTATGTAATGGCATCACAACATGGCACTCACAACTCACATCATTATCATAACTCACTTCATTATCACAACCCACAATCACCACCATCATCATCATCACCATCACCACCATTATCATCATCACCATCACCATCATCACTATCACCATCATCATCATCATTATTATGTTCATGTTATTATTACTATTATTATTATTACTATTATTATTATTACTATCATTATTATTATCAATATGTATTACTGCTGATATTATTGTTTATTACATTATGATTATTATTGACATTACTTTCATCATTATTATTAGTATCAATGTTATTATTAATGATTTTCTTATTTTCTTATTTTATTATTACTTTTAGCTTCGTCATTAATGCTCTTTTATTGTGATTTTAGCATCGTAAAGATGGCCATTATTGTTATTCTTGTCAAGAGGTTCTCGCCCTACCGTGTGGTTCGCCCGTTCTCCCCGACTTTTCGCGACCTCGTCCAGAATATTCAGTGTTTCTTACAGACACAGACGTGTGGCAGTGCTGTTCCCGAGAACGGTGAGTTTTGCATATATGGTTAGGACGCCTTGATTGATACACTCCAGTCGCTCAATGAGATAGCGCGATACTTGTCAATATATTTCCATTAGTTACGAATCGCATCGTATATAAAAACTCGTATATAAAGATGTTTAAAAGTTTCTGTGCCTTTTATCAATACTTCAGATATATTTCCATTCCATATGGGTAAAATATGAAGTCAATATTGAAAGTCGCTGAAATGGTAAGAATTTCCCACGCACATGAAGATGCCTTGCGTTCCGTTCGAAAATACGGAATACTTTTGTGTGCTATTAAGAATACGTTCGAACGGAACGGTCTGTAGCTCAAATGTAAACAATGACCCACTTGAGATATTTGTGTTTTGAATTTTGTTTAAACGCATTTACTATGGCTTTTATTTACCTTTTATCGTTACATATATTTTCCATTAAGAGTCCAACAGCTAGACTTACAAGTCAGGAATCATGCTCTCATGTTTCTTCACATTTAACATTTGCCCAACTGAATATGTAGTCGAATACCAGTCAAGAAGTACCCACTAGGTTTCAATTGATAGAAAAAGTTCATACTGCAAAATTCATCCCCCAAAATATTCCTTGGCATTCTACATTAGCTGTGTTTGTTTGTAAACAATGTACGCGTCACCTGCTGGCGAACCACCTCTCGGGACCGTAGCGTTTGTTCGCCACACAAAATATACAGTATCGCGCTACAGGCCGTTCCTTTGAAATTGTAATTGAATTTCGTGGCGTTACAAAGTACACAACGGAACGCAGGGCTGATGTGGTATTAATATCTTCAAAATCCTTCTGTACCGCTATAATGTAACCTTACATTCTTGATCTGTTGATATAAAGCAAGTATATGTATATGGTCATTGGAATTATCCTGTTGTATTAGATTTGAAAATGAAGCTCACGATATACAATTGAAAGTTTCCATAGCCTTGTGAAGCTTTAAGTGGTGCATAAAGAAACGATATGAGTGAGGGTAGTCAGATAATGTACCTGACTACCCTGAGTCATATCGTTAAAATGCTGAAGAGGATACTGAAATACAAGCAGAGATGTCACTAAGCCTATTGCGTGGCTGAAGTAGTACCTTTCCATAAACTGACGTTCTCCAGCACATAGATCGGGCACGAAAAGATTGAGTAACAAGAGTTATCAAATGCCAATCAACTGGAGTAGGGCTTTCGTTAACAGTTATTTCTTTATCATAGATGGTAATTATTTTTACGCTACCAACAAATTTATTTCATGTATGATTACTACACTAAACGATGAACAATGATCAATAAATGACGTCATACACATTTCCCTCTCTCTCCTTTAAGTACACATATGTAACATATG
>NC_061846.1:12997564-13000064 GCF_019202785.1 Penaeus chinensis | reverse complement strand
CATATGTATATGTATATATATGTGTGTATATATATGTGTATATATATGTATATGTATATATATGATATTTGAAATATAATTTTTTTTTCCATTGTATAGAAACCCTGTAGTTATTTTGCAATACACTCATCGGTGGTTGCGAGTGAAAGAGCGTGAAATGATTTGGGAATTCGAGAAGGCAATCGAATCTTAGTGCTGTTCTTGGCGTTTTTGTTGAATTAGATTTCAATAAAAGTCTTTTGAGTAAGGAATTTTGATTGAACACAGTCTTGATAGCTATTTAACATCTATTGTGCAACGCCGTCAAGATATTAATTACTTAATGCTAAAAGATGAAATTTTTGCGAGAAGACAAACTCATAATGAACAGTGACTGAGCGCCAACCGACCCGCGTTTAATGCAAATCGGATTAAACTTGTTCAGTTTGACCTTGATCGGAAACCTTGACCTAGGATTAATTCATATTTCATGAAAATCCAGCCTGACTTATCCACAATTTTCTCCAGATCAACTTATGACAGAATGGATACATTATAAAATTATACAGAAATGTTTATCATATTTGGAAAATTATTTTATTTATTTTCTTGTTACAAAATTATGAAAATGATAATGAAAATTATCATCACGATTACTACGAGTACTACTACTATTACTACCACAGCTACGAATATTATCACAACTACATTTTTTCCCCAATTACTTCTCCTTTCACAGCCATGTCTTCACCACAGTGGCCGTCAACCTTTTTTGCTATGATCCATTTCTGGCATTCCCAAATACTACTCTTTATATTAAGAATAAGCTTTTAATGAATTCATGGTAAGGCACACCAACAAAATTTCCTTGCCAAAAAACAGCGCTGCAGTAATTGCAAATTAAACTTGTGCGTTGCACTTACAATTTGGAAAAGAGCATACCTCTGTTAAACGGCACAGAACTGATCGAAAATGCAGGGAAAACAAGTATCGTTGGCTGTTATTCTTTTTTTCAGACGTGGCTTCGGCAAGCCTTCAGTTGAAAGCCTCGGGCCGAAGGGCCATTCATCTTGAAATGTAAACTAGTATCATTGGATTCTTTCCGGATACCCCGTACTGTTCAGCTTCACTTAGCTTTTGAGTGTCAAGTGACATTATTCCCAGATAGCTTATAACTAAAGGTTCGAAGATTTTGGTGTCGAAGAATAAATAAATCCATCTTGTGCCTTCCACTGAAAAGGATAAATCTGATATGCGAAGCCTCGCCTCGCCTTGGCTATGGTTATGAAGGGAGCCCGGCCTATGTCGACTAATGCCGATTCGAAAAAAGTGAGTCAGCTAGGACTGACTCACGTTGCTGAGCTTTTCCTTACCCACCGTTGAAACTATTCGCACTTGGGTTAGACGCGAACCGGCGATCCCTCGAATGAGAGCCCGACACGTTATCACTTTACTAGCCCGGAGGCTAACTTCCAGTGGCCATGAGCAGGCTCTTCTGCAACTTCCGGACACAAATTTATAACAGCATCTTGGCTGTTACAACTCGTAAATCATCAGACAAGACCTTTATGAAGCTATTAATTGTTCCCCTAGTCTTACCGGTGTAGCAGCCCAGATTAACCCCTCCAAGAATATACCTGGGTATAGTTTGAGCTAGCCAAGAATAACTCCCGGGGTATAATTTAGCCTACTTTATACTTCGGGTATAAAATAGGCTGGTCTAAAGTATACCCCCTAGGCCAGAATATGCCCCAGTTACAATAAGTAACAAAACTTTTTTTAACCATAACTACCATGTAATCACCTTCTGTTGAGATTAGCAAAACATATGTTCCTCCGACTTAAAAAGAGGAATATAGAATGATGAATAATATAGTTATCAGGGATTAGTTTTAAGATGAGGCCATCAAGGTTTTCCTGCAGGTAAAATAACTTGTTTGGTAAAAGAGTTATACAAAATTAATCGGATGATAATAACAGCTTAAAGTTCTTGATTATCAATTTCTAACTTTCATATTTTAAAGTGGTTGCACTACAATTGAAATGCAAAGATACTAAGAGGTCACGGGTGCGTTCGAAATTAATAGATTTCTCTACTTTAAATTTTCAAATACCTATTGTAACATGTTTTAGAAGACTGAAACGCCAAGGACTTCATATCCCATGTCAACAATAATTAATTATAACAATGGTATCTGAATAAGCTGTGTAGACGGCGGTTTAAAGTTTCAAGCGTAAAACGTTGGTTATTTCAGAAACAGCTCATGCTCAGAGGACAATACCATTTTAAGGGAGGGGGGGCGTGGGAGGAAGTAGGGAAAAAAGGAGAAAATAAAACTAGGGTGATATATAACCTTTCATGTGAGTCTGTCCGTCAGTGCTTTCGGTGCATAAAATACGTGGCAGAAAGAAGATGTCTAACCCTCTTAGTTTAAAAAATGTTTTAATGAATATTTTCATCCTTTCATAATAATAAAAATACAAGTAAATACGTGTAACATGATGCTTTCATGAACACTAG
>NC_061846.1:12987564-12990064 GCF_019202785.1 Penaeus chinensis | reverse complement strand
GAGTCTTGTGACAAATGGCCTAATACCTACATTGTCATTAGGGTGGCTCGGGTCTCGAGCCACCTTTATGGCATAAGTCAGTTCTAACTGGCCGCGGATCCTATTTATTTTATCAATCTATATAAGGTCATAAAGTTTTGTCTCCCTTAAAAAAGTGATTACTTTACTGATTATTTTTTCGTTGTCTGATAATATATACATTAGTGAGAATTCTTTATTAATTTGTTGGAAATAATTTTTATTTTTTTGTCTTTGGATATGGTGTTGTTGGCATAATGTGAGGATGTGTTATGGTAAGGTTGGTATTACAGAGGGGACAATGTAGGGATGTGTCCCACAGGTCTATCGTTTGCTTGATTTTGTGAGTTGGAGGTTGGTCCACTCACTTTGCCATAGGAGATGTATTTTTGCTTTTATAAAAGACGCAAAACACCTGATATCTGTACGAACTATGGTAGTGTCCAGATCGCCAGTTGACCCGGCTAATTTGTCAGCCTGTTCATTGCTATGGATGCCAGAGTGGCCTGGTATCCATATTAGCTTGATTGATTTTTTTGCAACATGTAACTTACGAATATTACCAAGCAATTCATTTTTAGTGGTTTCTAAGGATTTAATAGCTTTAAGTGAACTTAATGTATCTAAAGAAAAATCTAAAGTGCAAAATCAATAGCAAAAAGTTCAGCAAGAAAAATCGATGTATGATTCGGCAGTCTAAACTTTAGTTCATGGTCGTGGAGTCTCGTGGCAAAGGGCGTAGTGCCTCCATTGCCATTAGGGTGGCTCGGGGCCGAGCCACCTTTGCGGCATTGGTCAGTGCTAACTGGCCGCGTCTGAGCGGGAGGTGAGGTACTCCTGACTCCACCTCAAGACGCTCGATCCGAGTAAATTTTAGGGCTCCAATATACACACGCAAACAAGCATTCTGCACAGCATCCAAACCTTTCAAACTCGTTTTCGATGCCGAACCATACACGATTGACCCATAATCTACTTTAGACCTAATCAGGGCTTTATATACCATTAGCAAAGGCTCTCTATCTGCTCCCCATTTATTACCAGAAATTCACTTTAATAAATTTAGTGCTCTTTGACATTTATTCTTTACTTGACCAATGTGGTCTTTCCAATTGTGTCTACTATCAAAAAGTTGACCAAGAAATTTAGCAGAATTTCGAATAGGTATTGGGTGGTTGTCTAGAGTTAGCCTGATGTTCGGCTTCCTCCTACGTGAAAAAAATACCCCAATACTCTTCCTAGAGGAAAACTTAAAACTCCACTGGAGGCCCTAGTTATAAATCACATCCAGTGCCAATTGGATGCGATTTGCTGAGAATTCTGCATTATTGCTGGAATGCCATAATGCACAATCATCAGTGTAAAGTGAGTATTTAAGATTCCGAGGAGGAGCTGGTAAGATGCCATTTATCATACACAGAAATAATGTTGGTGACAAGACACTTCCTTGTTTGCCTGGACAAAAATGTCCGAGAAAGTGACATTGTCAGAAAACAATTTGACAGCAAACGTTCTGTCAGAAATGAAATTTTTAATAAAACAAGGCAAGTTTCCACGTAATCCAAAAGCATAAAGTTTTCTGAGTAGGCCATATTGCCATGTCATGTCGTAGGCTTTTTTTATATCTAAAAATACTGAAATCAAATATATTTTTTTGGCAATTGCCTCTTCCTTTTGGAAGCCGGACTGCTCATCAACTAGTAAATTACTGGAATTTAAAAAATGCAATAGCCTACTATTAACAATTCGTTCCATGACCTTGCATTAGCAACTTGTCAACGCAATTGGGCGGTAGGAGATGGCAAATTTGGGATTACCCCCTCCTTTCAATATGGGAATGATGTGGGCGAAGTGCCATGAGTTTGGAAAAGTGTGGCTTTTCATAATTTCATTGTACACTTTTAGCAACTTAATCATGTCATCATGATTAAGATGCTTCATCATCTCATATCGAATCTCATCGGGGCCTGGGGATGTTCCTCTATAGGCCTCCAGGGCACTTTCCGCTCGTTTCCCGGGCTATATAGAGCAGACCCCCAGCTAGTAACTAGCCCCGCGAACGAACTAATTCCCCTTCCCTAGATGACGTGGCAGGCCCCCCCAAGAAAATATAGCTTGCGTATCTATTCTAGTGCTTATAACCCCTTACTCCCCTTAAAATGGTATTTAAGACCGTTAAAAAATAAAAAAGGCTAAAATAAAATATGTAAGTGAATAAAATGTTATATATAAGAAAATGGTTATGGTTCCCTTTAAAACAAGGATAAAGTTAATGATTATGAAGTAAAATTTATATATATATATAAAACAATAAAAATACATAAAGAAGGATCGTGGTGGTTTGGTTTGCGAAGTTCTAGCTCATTGAGTTGTCTGACACTCGGTGCTTACCGTGGCGGCGGGATTGCCAGCAAGCGCTCCTGCCGCCATGGTGTAAGCATTTCGCATAGCCTCTTTACCAGCACGGCGGCGGTTGTGGGCG
>NC_061846.1:12977564-12980064 GCF_019202785.1 Penaeus chinensis | reverse complement strand
AGGATGTGTTACTATGGTTGGAAAGGTTAATAGCCACTTTGGATAAAACCTTTGGAATATTGTGTGAATTAGTACGCAAGCGTCATAGTTACATTTGTTTTGTACTTTTAGCCAATTTAGTTTGTTTATGTGTGGGGTAATGTGGTCATACTTATTTACGCTACCAAGTGCTACTCTCGCAGCAAAGTTCTGCAATTTTTGGATTTTCAGAATGTGACCTTTGTTTGTTGTGCCCCAGATGTTAGAACAAAAAAATAATTATACTGAGAACTAGTGTTTGTATAACGGGTATCCTAATTTCAGCAGGGATCTTGTTTCTTGTGTGGCTTAGGTAAATTAGTGTGCCCATTACTTTCCTATGGATGTTGTCGATATGGTTCTCAAATGTCATGAATCTGTCAATGTGTACGCCTAGTTTTTTTTTTTTTTTACGGAAGTGCTCGTTCTTATGTAGCTGTCTTCAAATTTTATGGTGGTGTTTACTGGAATTTTGGCGATATTTTGGCGACTACTTATGAAGTTTCAATGTACTTTATCTGGATTTATCTTGAGACCATTTGTGTCAAAGTATCCTATTATTAGTATTAGTATCCTGGGTCTTTTTTATTAGTTCACCTACATTAATTATTGAATCACTGTAGAGAAATTGTAAATCATCTGCGTATTAAACAAGAAAGGTATTTTGGGCTATGGGTGATAAGTCATTTACGAATATTGTAAATAGGATTGGGTCTAATATAGATCCTTGTGGAACACCGAAAGATGGTATCTATTTTGTTGATAATTTCTCGTGAATTTTGACTGATTGGCTCTTGTTACTGAGATAACTTCTGAACCAGTATGTATCGATGTTGTGATATATGAATTTGCTAAGGAGTATTTCGTGGTCGACACTGTCAAAAGCCTTGGATAAATCGCACAGTGTTTATTTGATTGTTGCCTATGTTCTCACAAATTTTATTTGTGATCTGTAATAATGCTGTTTTAGTAGACAGCTTACTTCTGAAACCATGTTGTGATTTGGGTAGTAGGTCATTTGTCTCCAGAAATATTGTCAATTGGTCTACTACGATATTTTCGAGAATTTTAGACAGTATAAGTAATATGATAATAAGGCGATAGTTATTGGCTTCGTCTGTGATTCCGGATTAGAAAACTGGTGTTATTATGTCATGTTTCCAAAGCGATGGGAATTACCAGTGACTAGAGATGTGTTCAGGATAACCGTCAGATAATAGGCCAGATAATAGATAACAGGTCTCTAGTAAAGCGAAAAGCAATGCCATCTGCTCCCACAGCATTATTTCTATCTATTATTGCTCTCTTGATATCGTTTTTTATCCATGAAGCAAGAGGACGACTAACAGTTTTTGTAACAAATGGAGCAATTGCATCTATGCTGTCACTAATCACTTCCGTAAAGACATTTACCTATTTGTCTACATTATCTGTCTGAAAACTTTCTAAAAGAATTGATTCTTTGGCAATTATTTGTTGGCATAATGAATGACAGTCGTAGTTGGTTTTTTGATTAGTGGTCGTTTTGATTTATTTAAATTAAGCGTCACCGTTATGAGTTAGTGATCGGCAACATGGCGTAGGATGACGTTTGTATGGAGAATGATGTCAGTTCTATTTGTTATTATTACATCAGGTAACGAAGTGTTTTCTGTGACCCTTGTAGATTTGTTGACTATTTGGTCTAATTTGTTTTGAATTTTTAATTTTGCATTAGGCTTATTCAAATCATCTTTTAAATCACCCAGGACGAAAAAAGGTTTCTTTTTAAGTAACATTTCTCTAAAACCTTTTTCTGTATAATCAAAAGATTCAGAGGAACCATGAGGATGCCTATAGGCTGCGCCTATAATCAATGAAGGAAGCACTCCTTGCAGTTGTAGCGGATTAGCGTTATTGCAGTATTTCATATATGTATATACATATAATATATAAACACAAACACATATGTATATATATATATATATATATATATATATATATTTGTACACACACACACACACACATATATGTGTTTATATATGTATATATATATAAAATATAAAACAATTCACTGCCTTGTGGCAGTGAATTGTGTGTGAATGCACACACACACACACACACACACACACACACACACACACACACACACACACACACACACACACACACACACAAAATTGAAAATTGCAAATATTGGGTTAGTCTTACTTAGATACGATAGTGGTACCCGACTGCTGCCTTTTAGTTCAGTCCGTGTATAGTCAAAGGTTATGGGAGTTCACCCTATACAAAACAATCCACTGCCTTGTGGCATCTGTAAGACGAAAAAGGCTCCAGGAGTCAATACAGGAAAAATCCGGAGCCGGAGTTCTTGAGGCAGTTCTTTCTCGGTCTGGCAACTGGTGTGTATGCACACACACACACACACACACACACACACACACACACACACACACACACACAACCACGTATGTACGGGTGTCAGTATATGAATCAATGT
>NC_061846.1:12965064-12967564 GCF_019202785.1 Penaeus chinensis | reverse complement strand
TATGCATTTTTTTCTATTATGCTGACGACGCAACTAAACATAAAGTCCTCTTTATTTTTATTTTATTTTTAAGACCAATATATATATATATATATATATACACTTTTTTTTTAGGTCCGAACAGGGAAAGGATACATGACATTTCAGAAAGTAAACATATAAGCATATTTACAGGTGGGTCAAATGATACGTTAAGTGTTCTCCACACCTGGTAACATTATTTTATGTGAGGTTGCAAAAGAGTGATAATGATGCAAGTGTTCTCCACACCTGGCAACATTATGTTATGTGAGGTTGCCAAAGTGATAATGCCTATACCAATTGTAATTGGTATAGGCAATTTATCAACACTTCATTTATATTATGAAAATTAACACAGGAATCTGACCAATATAATTCAGTACGATACAGTGTTTGACTATTATTCCATAAGTTAACATTAATGGAATAATAGTCAAGTCAAGCCTTCAAGGTGTTTGTAGGGCAAAATATTTTGTCGTGTGTAAAACGAACTTGACAGTATGCCTCACAATCTCCTTTCCACAGTAACATCCCCTCCCTGTCCTCCTCAAGCAATAAATGCCATGTCAGTTCCAATTAGCATACCCCTGCAGGTCATATGTCAACCAAAGCATTGTCACTGCCATCTGAGAGCTAACACTGTCAGTCATCCTTGCTTTACTAGTCTTTCATTTCATTTCATGATCATAATGATAACAGCAATAATAATGATGGTTCTGATGACGATATCAATAGTAATGGTAGTAATGGTTTTAAGAATAGTAATAATAACAATAATAATGATGAAAATTATAATAACAATAATAACTAACAAAATTGATAAAGTCAATAAGAATGGAATATTGACAACTAATATGATAACACTAAAGAATATAATAAAAAATATCGTTTTAATTAATGGTGAATCACATGGAGACACTACTGTGGAATAAAGGAAATCTATCACATACAACCCAGTCTGGAATAATACTTCTTCGCATTCCTTCAGCAAAATAAATAGACTGGAAGGCATATGCAGTTCACGTTGAACAAGTTCCCAGAATTTACACTCCTCACCCGCCACACAGGATCTAACTAGCTCCATAGACATTACCTATCTACTCATACATGACTAATGATAGCGAGGTTTTACACACACTCGGTGGAAATTAATTTAGAAATTCGAAACCGATGTCAAATATACTGAGATATATATATATATATATATATATATATATATGAAAGATGGAATAATGCAATGCCGCATTGATATAGTGTAAGGCTTTCTATCGAGGGGAAGCCCGAACTACCATCCACCCAAGCAGAGGATGGCGGCTTAGGGCCGAAAGGAGGAGGGAGGGGGCCCGTTCACTTCCCCTGTGTGGAGACAGTACCATGCCCCAGGCTCATATCCCTTAAGAAAATGGGTCTGGCTATGCTGTTCTTGACCTCATGATTAAAAATAAAATAAAAGCAAAGCAACACGGGTACATAAAAATATAAATATGACACAAAAATAAATGTAGTTCTGAAGGAACGGATACATAGCAATTACTTAAGCTTAAAAAAAAAAAAAAAAAAAAGGAATGGGGTATCGCTGGCTGGTGCTGGCCAATGTAAAACCTTGTAAACCTTCGGTTAACTTAAATGCCTACGTCTAGCAATATCCTAACTGGCATGTAAAAGATGGCTCAAACACAACCTTGTCCTTGCTGCTCCAGCAAGGGCAATATATATATATATATATATATATATAAACTAATTGTCCCAATAATCGTGTAGTTAACTAATGTTAGCAATAATAAATTTCAAAATGTCCTGCATATACGCAAGTTAATCTGACTCGCCCTCGGTCGGAAAACGCGGCTGCAAGATGCCGTGGTTCAAGGGCATTTCCGCCTCGTCGACTCCGTTCAAGATCTTTCTGAAATAAGAGGGACAATTTCCTTAAAAACAATAATATTGCATTCTAGTGTGAATTTACATATATGCACACACTCAAACACACATGCAGTAGAAACCTGAGGATAATAATCTTTTTAAAAATGGCTTCTACACATGAATGAATGACGCGTACATGGAGAGACCCATGTATACAAGTTTATACACACAGTCTTACGCATGTACACACGTTTACAAGTGCTCACTTTTACACACTCATATACACACTTTTACTCGTGTGCACAAGTTTACATGTACTCTTTTTCACACACACATGTAAACTGGTATACCTAAATTTACACACATGCACATCAGTGTATCCCATATTTACAAGAGTGCATTTACATCTAAATAGAGGCGAACACATGTATTGTATACATGAAATAGCACGAATATAAGCGAAACAAATTAACATAATTTTGTTGTAGGTATTCAGAAAAAAAATCGCAATGTCATGAAGATTACCTGTAGAGAAGGCTTTGACCGTTTTAAAATTAGATTGTAGGATTGCAGAGCTTGTAGAATTTCAGAATTTTGCTCGATTTGGACGATTTTTGAA